>NC_059194.1:45611904-45826904 GCF_020615455.1 Coregonus clupeaformis | reverse complement strand
GAGGGAAAGGTGCTGGTAAATATGGAGAGAAGAGTTGGTGAGAGGAGACGTAAGAAGAAGAGAGGGATGGGGGAGGAAGTGAAGAAAGAAGGGGTGAGATGACTGAAGGTGGAAGGATTCGAAAGACCATAGTAAATAAGGAGGAAAGATGCATTGTTTTGTATCAGGGAGGGATGAGAGGAGGGAGGGAGGGAGGGAGGGATGAGAGGAGGGAGGGAGGGAGGGATGAGAGGAGGGAGAGATTGGGCAAATAAGGATAGTTGATGCACCGTCAGGTATCTATCTCTGTCTTGAGTTTTGAGGAGCCACAGTGAAAACCAGAAACGTAATTTCGGAGAAAGTCTGAAATCTGATATAGGGATTTGGTATCTGTGCACACACACACATACGCACACCGAAAAAATTACTTAGCCTTTGAGGAGAAAAAGATTGCTTCACAAGATTGCTTCTCACATCCCTTCCCCTCTCCTGGTCTCCCACACACCTACAAACGTATCAAGCATTCCTTACTGCCTACAGTACCCCTGAATACTATAAAGTTTAAACCACTTCCTTCTCTTGCAGGAGAATCGTCCAATGGGGACTAGTGTTGTCCAGCTCATTGTGACCGACCGGGACGCCACACACAACGGGCCGCCGTTCGCCTTCACCATTGTCGACGGCAACGAGGGCGGTGTGTTCGAGGTGAACCAACAGGGGGCGCTGCTAGTGGTGGAAGAGCTGAAGAGGAAGACCAAGGAGAACTACCTACTGAATGTCCAGGTACTATAGGAGCATATGGAGAGACAAGGCATGGTATTGGTTGGTCACTTCCTCTCCCTCTCTATTAATGTGTTTCCTTCCTTCACTTTCTCTTTCTTTCCCTCTCTTACTGTCTCTCTCTCTCTCTTTCTCTCTCTCTGGATCTCTCTCTCTCTCTCTTTCTCTCTCTCTGTATCTCTCTCTCTCTCTCTCTCTTTCTCTCTCTTTCTCTCTTTCTCTCTGTATCTCTCTCTCTCTCTCTCTCTCTCTGTATCTCTCTCTCTCTCTCTCTCTGTATCTATCTGTATCTCTCTCTCTCTCTCTCTCTCTGTATCTCTCTGTATCTCTATTTCTCTCTCTGTATCTCTCTTTCTCTCTCTCTGTATCTCTCTTTCTCTCTCTCTGTATCTTTCTTTCTCTCTCTTACTGTCTATCTCTCTCTCTTTCTCTCTCTCTGTATCTCTCTGTATCTCTCTTTCTCTCTCTCTGTATCTCTCTTTCTCTCTCTCTGTATCTTTCTTTCTCTCTCTTTCTCTCTCTCTATCTGGATCTCTCTCTGTATCTCTCTTTCTCTCTCTCTCTCTATCTGTCTCTCTCTCTCTCTCTCTCTCTCTCTCTCTCTCTCTCTCTCTCTCTCCACCCCCTCTACTCCCCCATAATACTTATACTTATGTTTACCTTTTTTCCTCTCCCTTCTCTCTATCTCTCTCTCTGTATGTGTTAAATAGCCTCCTCTGCAGCTGCCCACTGTGATAAACCTCTCTTAGAAACATCAAAAGGATGACAAGATCTATAGCGTCAAATCGAAAGAATCACCATGTATAAAAAAAAATTACAAAATGCACCGAGTGAGTCAGAGTGCAAGGCAGAATATCTCACATGAGAGGCATAGTGGAGAGCTCCGCAGCCAACGCGCGTGTTGCCAGTCGGTGAACTACTGTCCTCTCTCTCCGAGGAGAAAAGAAGTAGGCGGATGAGAAAGAAGTGCGATTTCTCGACTCAGACTAACGTTCTGAATGTCGCAGATAGAAATAGATTGAATAGAGCTGAGACGGTTTCCCTATTCTGTCTGACAGACAGCCATTTCTGTTCTACACTGTGTATTTCTCTGCTAACGTTTGGTAATCCTCCTGAACACTCCAGATGTAGCTCGGTTTTTTGGGGTTGTCGATGTCATTTTTTGGATGGACTCAAAATACTGCAGCATCTCTGGACGTGTAAATGCCTTTGAAATTCAGGTGGATGTTCATTTGTCTGAGCACGTAGGACCTTAGTCATTCTGCAGGTAGTACATTTTGACTTGAGCATTGGTGAATGGGGAGGTTCAGCATGAGGAGAGCACAGGCTCCCTCTACTGTGGGAAAGTGGAGCTGCATAAAGCCATATAGCAAAATGAATGGCAAAGATACTTGGAACGTTTGTCTTGGGTTTTTGCTGTACTGTGTATGTCATTTGGTTTGTCTTCGAAGATAAGCCAATGATCATAGAGTATAATAAACTAACTAACTAACATGCAACTGAAGGAGTGATAGTCAATCATAGGTCTAGCATAGTTATGGTATTACCCATGTATGGGTGATATGGGGATTGCAGAGTGATAGTTGGGTCAGTCTGCTTTAACATTATTGCCAAAATAGTGGCAGTTATTTGGGCTCATACCTTGTTCGAAATATTACTTTTGTTAACTTGATGAATGACAACAGTAAAATAGGTGAATTGTGTCTTAAGTTTTGGATACATTTTATAACTAGGCCTAAGTCATAGTATGAGTTTTTGATAATCACAAGAAAATCACATGAAAGCTTTTAGTTGGGTCACCGCACGATTTGTTTCTCTCTCTCTCTCTCTCTCTCTCTCTCTCTCTCTCTCTCTCTCTCTCTCTCTCTCTCTCTCTCTCTCTCTCTCTCCCTTTTGCAACAGACGCTAAGTGTGACTCATCCCTCTCTCCTCCCTTCTCTCCCTCCAGGTGGCTGACAGCGGCAAGCCCCAGCTCCTCTCCACGGCCTACATCAGCATCCGGGTCATCGATGAGAGTGTCTACCCGCCCGCTGTCTTCCCGTTGGACATCTACATCTCTGTCGCCGGCGAGGAATACCCTGGCGGCGTGCTCGGCAAAATCCACGCCACCGACCAGGACATTTACGACACGCTAACTTACAGTCTCGCACCTTCATCATCCTCGGATAACGCCGAAGACGTTCTGTTCACCGTCTCCGCCTCGGACGGAAAAGTCATCGCCCGGCGCCCGCTCGACGTGGGCCACTACCCGCTCAACGTCACCGTCACAGACGGGCGCTTTTCGGCGACGGCCGACGTGAACGTGCACGTGCGCCAAGCGACCCGCCAGGCGCTGGACAACTCCATCGCCGTGCGTTTCGCCGCCATCGCGCCCGAGGAGTTCGTCGGGGACTACTGGCGTACGTTCCAGCGGGCGTTGAGGAATATAGCGGGGGTGAGACGCAGCGAGGTGCAGCTGGTTAGTCTGCAGCCCTCAGAGCAGGGGACAGGAGACCTGGATGTTCTACTGGCTCTGGAGAAGTCTGGGAGTCCCTACCAGCCACAGGAGGTAAAAACATGACCATGGCTCGTATTCACAAAACGTCTCAGAGTAGGAGTGCTGATCTAGGATCAGGTCCTCCCCCCTGTCCATATCATCCTGTTAATTGTGATCTGAAAGGCAAAACTGATCCTAGATCAGCAGTCACACACTATCAATATGTAGCAACGATAATGACTTTGTTCACTAGTATTATGAGGTTATGATACCGATAATAATACCAATAACGTATATGATAATATGTTAGCTTAGCATAACATATCATCTGGCACACTATGTATGAATAGCTTTTTAAATGGTGGTCTTTCTTCTACTAACATAACATATTAGCTTAGCATAACATATAATATGGCACACTATGTATGAATAGCTTTTAGAATGGTGGTCTTTCTAATACTAACATAACATATTAGTTTAGCATAACATATAATATGGCACACTGTATGAATAGCTTTTAAAATGGTGGTCTTTCTAATACTAACATAAAAGTAAGAAAAGAAGACACCGGTAACCATAGAAATTGACAGAATGTATTTACAGTGGTGAAATAGAATCAAAACTATAGAATTCATCATAAAGAATAGTAAAATGCAATCATAAGGCGGTACGCACCAAAATAACATCTAGCAACTCCGGTAGATCTCTTGGTGTAATGGCTAATGTTTTGGGTTGACGGTTGCTGGACCCGGGTTAGAGTCCCGGCCAGGGCTACCCCCGAATTCTCTGCAATATGTTACATTTAAATGAATATGTCCATGTAAGGACTTCAAGTCGATCTTTCAGTCTTTTTAAGGTCTTTACTATTGCTCCTCAAGGTGGTCTTCCGCAAGCTCAACTCGTCTGCGGCGGTCATCGAGGAGATGACGGGAGTGCGCATCGTGCGTGTGGTCAAGAAGCTGTGCGCCGGCCTGGACTGCCCACTGCGCTTCTGCGACGAGGTCATCAGCCTGGACAAGACGACCATGTCCACCTATAGCACGGCCCGCCTCAGCTTCGTCACGCCACGACACCAGCGCACGGCTACCTGTCAATGTGAAGGTACTGACAGACACACACAGAGACGTACACAGGCACAAACACACACACCTTTACCCCTTCCACCCCATCACACACAAACACACACCTAAACCACCACACCCCCCATACACACGCCCGTACCCTCTGACCCCACGCCATCCTAGCTTCATCTTGGCTCTTAACCCATATGCGTTGTTGTTCCAGGTGGCAAATGCCCCACAGTGAACAAGCTGTGTGATGCCAACCCCTGCCCAGAGGGCATGGAGTGTGTGACAGAGCAGAAGGAGGCCAAGTATAGCTGTGTGTGTCCAGATGGTGGCAAGCAGGGCAAGTGCTCCGGTAAGACCAGACACACCTCTCATCCTATCTAACTCTCTCTCTCTCCCTCGCTCTCTCTTTCTCGCTCTCCCTCTCTCTATCTCTCCCTATCTCCCTCTCTCTCAGTCTCTCTCTCTCTCCCTCTCTCTCTCTCTCCCTCTCGCTCATTGATATGAAGCTGTCAAATGAGTATATATGAACCTACTGTTTGTTTTGTCTCTGTACTCACTGTCTCCTTATTGCTCTCTCCCTCCTCTATTTCTCCCCCCTCCCATACTTATCCTTACCTCTCTTTATCTCTCCCCCCCTTCCTCCCAGACGGCCAGTCCCTGACGTTCAGCGGGACGGGCTATGTCAAGTACCGTCTGATGGAGAATGAGAACAAGGAGGAGATGAAGCTGTCCCTCAGGCTGAGGACCTTCTCCAGCCACGCCACCGTCATGTACGCCAAGGGCACCGACTACAGCATCCTGGAGGTGGGTCAAAGGTCAAACATGGTGCGCGCGTGTCCATGTGAGAAAGTGCCAGATTCTAGATTCTAGCTACTTCTTCTATCTATCTGTGTGTGTGTGTGTGTGTGTGTCTTGTGTGTGTGTGTGTGTGTGTGTGTGTGAAATAAGTGTTATAAAAAAATCACCATCCCACACCATTTCAAGTCCACCATAGTCTTTTTCCCGGCTTGGGCATGAAATCGCAGTAAACTAACCCCTTTCTTGTCTGTGCTATGGTTACTATCCAATTTATTCTGAGTCTGCTGCTCCCGCTCCCAGTCCCATGCCCAATCACCATATTAGTCCATGTTATCCTGTGTAGGAAACTGCCTGATAAGCGCTAGCTGCCAGGACCTCCCCTGGGGGCCACCCTGCTGTGTGCTGATTGTCTTAGTCGGCCATTTTTTATCCTCACGTGAAAGGGCTCTGGGAATGCGGTGGTGGGCTGCATGTAAAACAACACACAGCCCTGCTATTTTCAGGGAATGCTGGGAGGGAAGCGGAACGCACTTTCTCACACATTCCTCTCCGGGGGACTGTCTGGGTGCCAGAGGATCAGCTATTCACTACATAGTGCACTACCATAGGGCTCTGGTCAAAAGTAGTGCACTATATAGGGAATAGGGTGCCATTTGGGACCCAGCTTAGGGCTCCAAGGGAGTTAGCCTACTGATTTGAATATTACATGATATCACAAGACGTAATGTCATACTGTAAGATACACTATGTATACAAAAGTATGTGGACACCTGTTCAAATTAGTGGATTCGGCTATTTCAGCCACACCCGTTGCTGACAGTTGTATTAAATCGAGCACACAGCCATGCAATCTCCATAGACAAACATTGGCAGTAGAATGGCCTTACTGAAGAGCGCAGTGACATTCAACGTGGCACCGTGATAGGATGCCACCATTCCAACAAGTCAGTTCGTCAAATTTCTGCCCTGCTAGAGCTGCCCCGGTCAACTGTAAGATACTGTACCTCTAGACTAGATACTGAGAATAGTAGTAATATGGTGTTACATATCTGTGTGTGTAGACTGTACATTAGTCAATGGTACGAGGTTGTGCTCTTCATGGAACTAGACCTTAACGTTCACATTATGCATCTCAAGGTCTAAACAATATTATGGTAGCTTCTAGTTATCCAGTCTGGTTAGATCTACAAAAGGTCCTATGGTGGGTCGGGACTAACGGTTGTATCTGGATGGGGCCTAACTTATTTTTCTCCTTTTTCTCTCTCTGTCCCTTTCTCCTTCTGTCAGATTGTGAATGGCCGCCTGCAGTACAAGTTTGACTGCGGCAGCGGCCCGGGAATCGTCTCTGTACACAGCACCCAAGTCAACGACGGCGACTGGCACACGGTCACCCTTGAGGTGGATGGCAACTACGCCAAACTAGTCCTGGACCGCGTGCACGCCGCCTCGGGCACAGCGCCCGGTACTCTGCGCACACTCAACCTAGACAACAGCGTCTACTTTGGCGGGCACGTGCGCCAGCATGCCTCTTCCACCGCTGGGCGCCACGGCCGCAGCTTGCCCGTCACCAATGGGCTCCGAGGCTGCGTGGAAGCCATCGTGCTAAACGGCAAGGAGCTGCCGCTCAACACCAAGGCGCATGGTGCCCACGCCGTGCTGGAGGACGTGGTGGACGTGGCGCCCGGGTGTGTGCTGGCGCCCGCTGCAGAGGGCTGCTCCAGCAACCCCTGCACCAACGGGGGCAGCTGCTCCTCACTGGCCAAAGGAGGTACGGAGCTCCCGTTGTGGTTTTTGTCGCTTTGAGTTGTGTTTATTCAAGTTGCTTAGTTATGCTCCTCAACCTAGTCTCCTTATAATGCTCAACGTTTGATTATTTGAAGATGATTACTTTATCGTCCAAATGTGGGTTTCTGAACCCAAAGTTAAAGTATACAGCTGTGATCTTCATTCCACAATCCAAACCTGTTTAACCCATAATCTTTATTCCTCAGTCTATCCAGCTCCTGTATGCCAATAAACACCGTTTCTCTATGTCTTTTACCACAAAGACAAACTATATTTTTTCCCCAGAACCCTGTGAACACAGACATCAAGAAATGACCTTAGAATTACAATAAAATGTCCTACCTTTTTCTTATGCCTTCTCTGCTGTTTGCCCAGGTTACTTCTGTAAGTGCAAGGCTTCATTCATGGGTACTCACTGTGAGATTGGCATCAGCCCGTGTGCCTCCAACCCCTGCCTGTACGGGGGCACCTGCGTGCCACGCGGAGACGACTTCTACTGCCAGTGCAGAGGGCAGTACTCAGGACAACGGTATGGATCTATCCCTTTCATGTAGATATGATAGTGACTGTTTAAGGGTTAAAATGAAATTATAGATTTGGGAGCTCAGACGAGCCATTTTTCCTAACTTTTGCTAACATAGTGCCTGTTAAAGCTGACAGATATAATTATTTATTACTTGTAATAAGCATGGTATTAAAAATGATGCCCTCTTACCAATTTCAATGTTTGGATTTCATTTTCAAAAAAATATTCTGTTTTGGCATGTGTTGTATAAGTATTGGCGGAGGAAACAATCTCGGCTTATCTGCATTCTCAAATCCATCATTCCGTTTTTAAAAAATGCTCATATCCAGGGCTCAGTATTCTCCATCAAGAGTAACATATATTAGCACTCTATTAGCTCAATCTGAAATTAAAATCAAGCCTGAGCTCGTGTTGATAAAAACCGGAAGTACTGATCTGTAGGAAATGGCATGAAGCGTTTCCGCAGCACTGAAATCACATGCACACATATCGGTAATTTTCTGTAAAATTAAGTATGTATTGGATACTTGTATTTATGATACTAGTATTAAGGATTGGATTTGTGACTGTCAGGAAATAATGGGTTCTTTTTCATTACCATTTGGTCTAGGCTGCTGTATTGAATATTTATTTTCCACTACAGGTGCCAGGTGGGGCCATACTGCACAGACAACCCCTGTAAAAACAGTGGGAAGTGCATTGACAGTCTGGATGGTCCTGTGTGTGAATGTGAACAGGGATTCCAGGGTGACAGGTATGTTTGCTCAAAGGGCGGCCATCTTAATGATCAAAGCCACAGTTTTTCCAGTTTTTCTAGATTTGCCAAACTACTAACTTTTACTGTTCATGTGTTTCTGTCTCCTTATTCTCTGTGTCCTTTGTTGCTTTGCAGGTGCCTCAGTGACGTGGACGAGTGCCTGAAGAACCCTTGCTCCAACGGCGGCCAATGCCAGAACACCTACGGCTCGTATACCTGCAACTGCTCCCTGGGCTACATCGGGCGGCTATGCGAACTCCGCTCCGAGGTCCGCAACGAGTTTGTCTCCACCTCCTGGAACATCGGCCTTGAAGAAGTCATTGGTATTGTGGTCTTTGTGGCCTCCATTTTCCTCCTGGTCGTCCTCTTCGTGGTCATCCGTAAGAGACCGTGCCGAAGAAAGTCCAAGTCTGACGACGACAAGCGGAGCCCGGGAGGCTTGGGAGCGCCGCACTCCTTCCTCCAGCGGCCCTACTTTGACGCTAAGCTCTGTAAGAACATTTACTCGGACATTCCGCCGCAGGTGCCTGTTCGGCCCAGCTCGTACACACCCAGCATCCCCAGCGACTCGCGCAACAACCTGGACCGCAACTCGTTCGAGGGCTCGGCCATCCCCGAGCACCCCGAGTTCAGCACGTTCAACCCGGACACGATGCACGGACACCGCAAGACGGTAGCCGTGTGCAGCGTGGCGCCCAACCTGCCTCCGCCGCCGCCCTCCAACTCGGTCTCTGACAGCGACTCCATTCAGAAGCCCAGCTGGGACTATGAATATGACGGTAAAGCTATTACTTCAATCCATATCTTTATTGTTGATTAATATTTGTAGATTCCCTACTATAAATTGTTTTGGCTCCTTGTGGAATTACCTCACATCATTCATGGAGTGTCCAGTAGGGTTGGACCGATATATGATGAAATCGACTATCATGATATTTGACATTGACGATATATAGTGAAGTGCAAGACAGTATATCGTGATATGTAAGACTATACTCTATTTGAAATGTACAAATCAAAACTGTGCAGTTTTATCAGTTAGGCTGTATCAATATATTAAACATGAAGTCTAAATGAATTAACAAAGCTTTATTTTTTCACCATACTAAGATTATTTAATGAGAATGTGACTATAATATAATAAGTAAGAACAAAAATTGCACAGTCTGGAATGATTTAGTTATTAACGGCGAAAAACGATAATATCAGATATCGTGATATTTGGAGTAGCATATCGTAGAAGAGGTCTCCCCAAATATCGCCCAACCCTAGTGTCCGATGCTAAAGCCAAAATACAAAAACCCTCTATTTCATTCCCAGGCTACTTGGTGTGTACTTGCAACTTGATCACAGTACAAATTTAGCAAATCCCTGTGTGTAGTCTCTTCCGGAAATACTACTTCAACAACTTACATCTTTGTATGTTTGTCTGTGTGTATGTGCTTCTGTACTCCAGCTAAGGTAGTAGACTTGGATCACTGTTTGACCAAGAAGCCAGTGGAGGACAGTGCCTGTCATTACAACACCAGGGGCAGTATGTCTGAGGTCCAGTCCCTCAGCTCCTTCCAGTCCGAGTCATGTGACGATAACGGTATGTATCTGCACAGAAATGGTCAACCTTGCCAGTTTAGGGATCCTCTTTTCATTGATAAATGTCCTAATACGTTGACTAGATTGATTTATACCCGAAGTGAACCACGGAAGTTTGGTCCTCTTACAGACCCATATTTGTACTAAACGTAGATATTAAAATGTAGTTTTAGTTTGGTTGTATAGTTTCTGAATTCTGAAGCAGTACATCAGACTCTTGCATGTTTGCAGTGGAAAGCACACGTGGGGATGCTTGTGGAAAACTTGTCTGGTTCTTGTTCGACTGCAGTTCTTTGTAGAGTGGCCCCTTGGCTGTAGTTGACTTGTATACATGCTACATGCTAACCATTTCTCTTTGCATGCCGTGATTGGCTGCAACGTTGGCTCTGTGGGGTCATGTGTTCTTTTCTCTCCCTCTTTGCTGCGGGGCTTCAGTTCCCATTTGGATCAAATCGGTCCACAGACCCAGAACACGGTTTTAACTAGGGGTCAGCTTGTAAGTCCTCAATCACCTCGGTACAGAAGGAAGCGATCAAAGAGAACATTTTTGCAAGATTCTCCAGGCATAAAAAAGCATTTTCCGTTGTCGGTCTCTCTCTGTTCTGTCTCGCCCTCTACTCAGCCCTAGCCGCAAAACAGGCTTGCTTGTACAGGCGTCCCCGCTGAAGTGACAAGAGGGGAAATTAGCATTAGCCAAGGAAGTTAGCAAATTAGCATCATAACATAATTTTAAGTTATTTTATTTTATTTACTTGCATGTCCCTTTTTTGTTTGTCTCTCTTTTTGCATGTGTTTCTTTCTAAACAAAATCTAGCCACGGATGGATATTTGAAGAAAACAGCAAGGAGCATTAAGCAAGGGTATAAAGTACATATGATGGTTCTTCTCCCATATCTGCCCTTATTTCACATTGGGTTGTGGGGAATGTGTTTACCATCAATCACCTCAACCTTCATCTGTACTTACCCTTAACCTGACCGTGAAAACCTGCTGGTTTTCTGATAAATAGATGTATTTATCATATCTTTACAGTATATCTATATAGAAAATATGTATTACTTCTTTGTTTAAAAAGCATTTCTTTATTATTTAGTTTTTTAGACTGTATTTGGACAAAATATAGTCTTATCTATTTTAAGACTGGAAAGGCGTTTTTATCCTTGAGAATGTATCTGATCCTTCCTTCCATACTGTCAATGGCACCCCTATTATCTCCGTATGTTGTTGCTGTGTGTTCTCTTGCACAAAGACCAAACTCCCTCTCCACCGTGTCCCGTTCCACCTCTGTGTTGTGACCAACCATTGAAACCCAAACATCCAATGTAGACGTCCTTCAACATCATGCAGTCAAAGTCTTACCCTCCTGTCCTCCCTTCGTCCTACCCCCCAACCAAAAACTCCATACGTTTCAGAGCAACACAGGGACATTTTGTTGTTGTAGGGAAACGTTTCTCGAACGTTGGTTTGACGTTTCCCAATGCAAACGTGCACTTCCATTTGTGTTTGGTTTCTTTTTCCATATCATTTGTACTAATGGTAAAATTCTCCTCATCTGCTCCTTTCCCCTTACCTTTAACAAGCCTCCATAGTGACGGTAATCCACCTTGTCAACTCTGTTATTGACTCGGTGGAAGGAGAAGGTACTCTTTTGCTACTATCACCTCAAAACTTGTTAGCCGTCTGTGGTGTTTCTGTGTGGTGGCGTTCCATAGACCTGGGTTCAAATACTATTTCAAATCTTTCAAGTACTTTGAGTGTTTGCTTCCATCTGCCTGGAGTGCCAGGTGGGCGGAGTTTGCACTTTTTAAAATGTTCTATTGGTTCCATTGCCACAGGCAAGCTTAATCAAGCACAATTGCAGTATTTGAAATGATTTCGAATACAATTTGAACCCATGTCTGGTAGTTTCGTGCTCCGTCCTCAGTGTCAGGGTGACGAGTTAGGCCTCGGAGATGCCATTTCCTTATCCAATGATATGCCTCATCTCATTGTCATTCAAATTATTGCAATTCGCGCTGCCTAATTTGAGGCTGAAAATTGAAATGTCTCACATGATTGGCCAATTAACAGAGTAGCAAAAGTGTCATTTGGAAGGTGCTAGATTAATTTCCCTCGCTCCTCGATTGACTGTTTAAGAAAATGGCACGATTGTTGTCATTATTGTAAGCGTGTATCTTTGCTCAGAGCAGTAGTTTTTTTTTCATGTTTCATTCTTGTTCTGGGCTTCTCTCTCTCTCAGGTTCTTAACTTGACTTGTTCTCCCTCTCTCCTCTCCCTCTCTCCTCTCCCTTCTCACCTCGTCTAAAGAGTCTTTTTTGGCTCATGATCTCAAGAATCCAAGAGGTGACTGTTTTGTCATTTGTTTGCCTGAAGCCCAGTGGTGTTTCTCCCCCCTTACTGTCAACCAACAAAAGAATCCCTTGCATGACGTAGATGCTGTGAGGAAATAAGACTGGAAGTGTTTAAGAATGATTTGGTCGAAACAATATCATATCGATAGTTATAAACTAAACATGGAAACTGTCTAATTTTGTCACAGCACTTCAATTCAAATCCCTCACATAGACCCTAAAATTAGTTTTGTGTCCCCCCTTCCCCCAGTAACTATAACTATCCCACGTTGAATGAAGTTATTAATATCACTCAGATTCCTTTGATTTCTGACACTAAAAAACATGGAGCCAACTTTAAAGAAACCGTTTGAAACGGTGCTTTGAAAATCACTAATCGTATTCACCCCCATTTTGAAATGATCTCAGCATAAACCACTCCATAAAAGCAGTAAAAGTAGAAAAAAGTGTCTGTTTTGAGTGTACTACATCTTAATCAGTATTTGTTTATACTATGTGTGTGTACATGTGTGTGTTTGCAGTATGTGTGTGTAAACTGTTTTGTGATTTCTGTGTTTTTTTAACGAATGCAACTTACTTTGTTGGTGTGTCGTGACAATTGCATGGTGTGGGTTTGTAACATTAACATGCTACTGTTGTGTAAATGTATGTAATCTGATCTGTGCGAGGTGTGTGTGTGTGTGTGTGTGTGTGTGCTTTGATTGAGGCATAGGGTGGTGGGACCTGTGGTGTCTAATTCTTTGCATCCTGTCCAACAGGCTACCACTGGGACACATCTGATTGGATGCCAAGTGTTCAACTTCCTGGAATCCAGGAGTTCCCGCAGTATGAGGTCGTGGAGTCCCCGGCCCCCCTGTACAGTGACCAGAACGCCATCGATACTGACTACTACCCCGGCGGCTATGACATCGAGAGCGACTTCCCGCCGCCGCCCGAGCACTTCCCCGCCCACGACGACCTGCCCCCGCCGCCGCTGCCCGAGTATGGCGACCGCTACGACACCCTGGAACCACCCCGGAGGGACCTGGCGCCTCCTGGCAGCCCTGGTTCGAGTTCGGCCTCGGGGGTGCGCCACCGCCCACCACTGCCCCAGCTCTATAGCCTTAACCAGTACCTACCGCACCACCACTACCCCAGCGACGCTGAGGGCAACCCGGGCTGCGGCGGCTCCACAGCTGCCACCAACGCCACCACCACCCCGGCCTCCACCATGGGCGGCGGCAGCAGCTACCGGGGTGGCTACCCCATGGGGTACGGGCGGGGGGACTTTGAGGCGCCGGCGCTGGACAACATGTCCATGTCCCTGTACACGTCCACGGCCTCCTGCTCGGACATGTCGGCGTGCTGCGAGGAGTCAGAGGTCATGATGAGCGACTATGAGAGCGGTGACGAGGGACACTTTGAGCGGCTGGCCATCCCCGCACTGGACTCCCAACAGCACACTGAAGTCTGACACTGGATCCAAACAAAAGTGCCTGAACACCCCCCATCTGTACCTTATGTTAACCCCCTCTAACCGAGTATGTACACACTACAACTACACACAACACAAAGAGACACTACACTGACACACATACACACTTATACATACACACACACAGAGCAATGAATTTGTTCACCTAAACAGGGGTTGTTGGGACTGGTCTTACGCTGAAGGCTGCTTGTTGGGGCGGCAGTGTCTTCAAGGAGATATCATTTAACAGCACTGGACCCCGTAGCCTCCTCTATCTACTCAGTCCAACTCCTGCAGTACTGGAAAAATACCCATGTTTGAGTTGGCTGTGCCATTGCTTTAAGTAAATGTTAATTATGCACAAGAAATGACTGATGGAAAACTACATTGATGTACAACTACGAAGAAAAAAAGAAAACCATTGACACAATAACGATCATGATAGATAAAACACACACTACAAGGTGATATCTGTATTTGTAGAGGTAAAACCGTGCAAACTGATTTTTGATACAAATCCTCGTTCATTTTCAATGTAAATTTAAATGTACAGTTTTGATTTCAAGGTTTATTAGGTTTTGTAGATATTTTATGCTTTTATTTTCCCAAAAAAACACAAGTTAAATGGTGTGCGACATTATCAGCCTTACTGTTCCTTCATTCACAAGAAGAAAAAACTGAAAGTTGTTTAAAAAAAGAGAAGAGCGATGCTTTTCCAAAACACGATGTATCCGTAAAAAGTTGATTGTCTCCTGCTCATTTCAAAAAGGGTCTTCGGTGAGCGACTGCATATTCTTGTGTTGTTCTATTTTTTATTTGTTTGTTTGTAAATGGCGACTTTGGAACCTCTTTATTTTTCCACCACGAAAATGGGACCCAATATATTTATAGTGCAAAGTTATCCATAGACACTTGACTTTTTCAGGTGTCTATGTGGGTGTGAGCAGTGCTATGGTCTTGTTAAGGTTTTTATTGAATACTGCCACTAGCTCACGCTTTCCTATTGGCAATAAATTATTCATAAAAAATACTTTGGGTGCCTTGTGTCTTTTATTTGCTGCTGGTGTTTCAAGTATTTCATTTAATTCAATTCATTACAACTTTATTCATCCAACTTTATTTAGGGGCAATGAAATAAAGCAAGTCAGGGTAAACATCAAAGTCTACTGTAGAAATATCTAGTGTATAACATACATCTTTGCATTGATGGATGAAATTGATTGCCAATCAGCTTCTCATATTTGACAAGTGATCTCAATAACAAAACCATTGAGAGTTCTGATGGATAAACCTCCCTTTCAAAGTTAAATGTCATCAAGCTTGTAAGTGTAAAGACAGTTGAAATTCAAGTGTACTGTACAAGTTAAATGCATCATCCTGCGACATGACTGCATACTGATGTATTTTCACAATGTTCAGTCATTCATCAACCTTTACATTATAAACGATCACACCACCCTACGCCTCAATCAAAGCGCACACACACTGCGCAGATCAGGTTACATACATTTACACAACACCACCATATTAATGTTAAAAACCCACACCATGCAATTGTCACGACACACCAACACATCAAGTTGCAAAAGAAAGCTGGAATTGATTTGTGATGAGCTGGAATTGAATCAGCTCAAATACAAAAAGGAGAAAAGAGTAGTATAATGTATGTACAAGTTGAATCGTGATTTAACCTCAATTATAATGTGTGATTTTATTTCAGTTCATCTCGTTTATTTTGTTTACCATTTGTTGCCTTCCTAGGTTCAGTGACTGTTTTTTCCTCACTATTTCACCTCTTTGGGGAAATATACAACATATTGCCACTCAGTTTTTGATCATTTTCTCAGAACTGTCTCATATAAGTATAACCACCCAAGAGCTATAAAACCCATCCTTCCAGTCAGTGAAGAACTTCTTCACGAACAGACGAGCACAGGCGTAGTTGTTTTTAGTGTAGAACTGTAGACTGGCGTTGAAGCCTCAAATCTGAACTGGCATCTCTCCATTGGCATCATCAAACTCGGAGCCCCTCCAGATTTCCATCACTGGACCACCATGGTTTACTTGTGGGAAGACTGACCTGAAGACCGGGGTTTAGGGTCACCCAAGTGTCATAGACTCCATTGGCTGTGGAGACTGAGGTAGATGTCGTCTGAGTCTGACCGTTGTTATCTTTGAAAAGTGCCACCTTCACCCCCAAGTCTATAACCTTCTGCGGTAGGTCGCTCCATCTAATTCCGGCCTCCCCCCACCCTAAAGTATTGACCTCAAGCTTCATACCAGCAATCAACAACCTCATGGGTTTTCGCAGCCTGAGGTTTCCTTATGACTCTCTTCCTTGGCTTCACTGTGCATGTATGTGTTATTTTTGTATCCTGCTTAATCCAGAAATGATAGCAAGTTTCGATTTCAGATTTGTCTAATAAGGTCGATGTGAATCTCAAAGGTATTTGTCTGATCGTAATCCGTATTTGGCTGATTGCGCTGAAATGGAAGGTGCTGTGTAATAAAAAATATGGTAAATTCTCGTCAAATCTCTACGGACAACTCTTAACAACAATCCTGTCTCGATTGCGCTCAGTGTCACCTTTTGTTCTGGAATAGTCTTCAGTGACATAATCAGGAAATTGTCAAGCCTGCATTGTGTAGTCAGACAGTGTGTTAGGCCGATACAGTAACGCATATTCCCTGTTACCATGTTAACATCGAAACTGAGTCACATTACATCTTTGTTACCACCCACAAATGAGGTTCATTTATCAAAATTCAGAATGTTTGTTATTGAGATCCCTCGTAAATCATGTTATTGCAATTTAGCTTGAACTTGGCATAATGATACATTGCTGCTTCAGGTCATGGACTTCAAACATTGGTCTTAACAGACTAAACTATTTATTTCATAAACAGATCATCTGGGGCATTCACACTCAACACATTCACCACTATATAAAAACAATGAAACTACAATATGTTAACAAGTATTACATTTAATCAAAGATCCATTTGTAATTCAAGTGTATTGTAAAAGTTGAATTCATCACGACTGCATTACAGAACATAAGCTCTTTAAATGAGTCTCTTACCTGCTCTTGAAGCAGTGAATCTTGTTACTGAGAGATTTGGTGTATTTATATATATTCATACCCATTGCACAATAGCCTTTTCTCTCATGAACTGTACATATTGGCCAATGATAAAGAGTGCTTGTATTTCCTTCTAGGACTTCCTTCAGGTCTGAGAGGGTTTGGTTTAACTGAGCCCATATTAATGATGAAATTGTGTTAATCAGTTAGCTGGGGTATTTCCCTTTGCAATGACCAGGAAGGTTGAATTTAATCAAAAACCTCTTTGCTGGAATGAGGAAGAACGTGTCGTCTTTACCACACTGTTGGAAAAACATTTTGTTTGAGATCAGTTGTTAATAATGTTATTGCAGTTGAGCTTGAACTTGGCACCTTGGCATAATGGACATTTTTATAGCAAAAATATTAATACATTGCTGCTTCAGGTCTTGGATTTTAAACAGTGACAGAGTCTTTATCTTTATATAAAGCACCATAAACAGACAATCTGGGACATTCACAATCACCACATGCACCAGTATCACAATTATTTTTTAAATGTATTGTAAAGGTTGAATGCATTATACATTATACATGACGCATACTGATCAATGTATTTTTAAAATGTTCAGTCATTCATCAACTTTTACATTATGAACTTGTTAATCATACATATAGCTTATTTAGTGCAGCTGATTACTATTATGTTTTATTTTGCGAATTAAGTCAGAATTAACTAAATTATTAATGAAACAAGGGTGCCAAAGAAAGATAGTAAAATAAGTGATTTGTGATCAGACTCCTGAAGGTTCAAATTCATGGTTCCTTGAAAAAAGTACATTCAGTAATGTGTCTGATAAAGTTAAATAAACAACAATGATTCAATGGTTAAAGAAAAACATTTACATAAAGATTTGCCTCAAAGACCCAACATCATCATGACATAAAGTAAAAGATGCTCCTCACTTCATCGAGGGCTTTTTAGTGTTGACTTTCCCAGGCTACCGTACGTGTTAATTCATTGTAGTTCGACAGCATGAATCGGGCCTGGGCACCTGGAGCAATGGCCATAATGGACTCATAAACATAGACATCATATTCAGGTATCTCCTCTGAGGAAGTCTCTTTAGTGAAAGACCGTGCCCACTGGTAGTT
Source organism: Coregonus clupeaformis (assembly GCF_020615455.1). Taxonomy (NCBI): domain Eukaryota; kingdom Metazoa; phylum Chordata; class Actinopteri; order Salmoniformes; family Salmonidae; genus Coregonus; species Coregonus clupeaformis. Next base: position 45,809,122 of record NC_059194.1, on the reverse strand, counting down.
TTGGTACTTTTTGTTGCTGACGCTGTTTGCCGAGTAGAACCCTACCCACGAGTAATAAAACACCTCCTTCCAGTCAGCAAAGGAAGTCTTCACGAACAGGCGAGCGCAGGCGTAGCCGTTTATAGTGTAGAGCTGCAGACTGGCGTCGTAGCCTTTTACGATGACAGGAATCAAACTGTTCGCATCGTCAAATTCGGCACCTCTCCAGACTTCCCTTTTGGTCGTGTCCCAGAGAGATTTGAGGAGCCTGACCTGAAGACCGGGGTTGAGGGCCACGAAAACATCAGAGGTTCCATGCGTCTCGCCACCGACGGGGGACTCGGCTAGTTTGGTCAGACTAGCATCGTCCTTGAAAAGCCCCACCACCATGTAAGAGTCCATGATGGACTTTGGTAGGTTGCTCCAGCTCATTTTCAGGTAGCCGTTCTCGGCTGGTTTGACTTCAAGCCTCAGCAGGTGACAATCGTCCTCTGTTTTCATTTCCACCATCTGAAGCCTTTGGAATCGGATAGACTTCACATAACAGACCTGGAATTCGGGCGACGGGCACGTTTGGTACTCAGCTTGCCTCAGAAATGCCTCCAAACCGGCCAATGTGTCGTTCCTCCATTGGCCCACCTGTAACATCTGGATTTCGTAAGAGGTTGAAGCTAATGGTGTACGTTTGATTTGGATGGAAGGAATTTGCTTGGTTGTCATTGAGCGGATAAAGTTGAGTGACAAAGACCTTGTCCAACCTGGACTTATTTGACCCTTCCTCCTGGACAACCCTGACTACGATCCTGTCCCTATTTCTGTTACCAGATTTCAGAGAGTTATAGTAGTTTTCAGTGACATACTCGGGCAAGGCCCATGAGTTAGCCTTACTGATATCCCCCACTACGTAGTAAGCTTGCCTCTTTGGATCGGTCAGAGCTGGGAGGAAACTGTCGTTATTATCGAAGTAACCAAAGCCATAGTCACCTCTGGCTGGATCGAAATGGGTTTGGATGATGTCATGGTTGTTGTCGATCTCTGATTGGTCAACAAACCAGTAAAGCAGATGGAGACCGTGTCGTGGGAAGAAGTTGCCGTACCATATGCCTCTCAGATCCCTGATTTTATCAATGGTCGGAAATGAAGAGGCAGTGGACAGAAACAGCAGCAGGACGGAACAGCAGAATAAGGTGTGCCAGCCCATGATCAACCTGAGAGTGAGTGAGAGAGTCTGAGAGAGAGCACGCAAAATAACAACATTAGATATTGAATATGTATATTTCTACAACTACAGTGCATTCGGAAAGTATTCAGACCTTGACTTTTTCCACATTTTGTTACCTTAAAGACTTATTCTAAAATGGATTAAATAGTTGTTTTACCTCATCAATCTACACACAATACCCTATAATGAGAAGGCAAAAACAGGTTTTTATAAATTGGTGGAGTGCTGCAGAGATGGTTGCCCTTCTGGAAAGTTCTCACATCTCCACAGAGGAACTCTAGAGCTCTGTCAGAGTGACCATCGGGTTCTTGGTCACCTCCCTGACCAAGGCCCTTCTTCCCCAATTGCTCAGTTTGGCCGGGCGGCCAGCTCTAGGAAGAGTCTCCAAACTTCTTCCATTTAAGAATGATGGAGGCCACTGTGTTCTTGGGGAACTTCAATGCTGCAGAAATTTTTTGGTACCCAGATCTGTGCCTCGACACAATCCGGTCTTGGAGCTCTACGGACAATTTATTTGACCTCATGGCTTGGTTTTTGCTCTGACATGCACTGTCAGCTGTGGGACCTTATGTAGACAGGTATGTGCCTTTCCAAATCATGTCAATCAATTGAATTTGAACATTTCCAAAAACCTGTTTTCACTTTGTAATTATGGGGTATTATGTGTAGAGTGATGAGGAATTATATTTATTTAATCAATTTTAGAATAAGGCTGTAACGTAGCAAAATGTGCAAAAGGTCAAGGGGTCTGAATACTTTCCAAACGCATCAGACCTTATCAAATAAAATCTTGAAGTCACATCTGTTACAACTGAAGTGACCTGCCAAAGAGTATGATAAAGCATGAAGTATAACTGTTGAAATGGCTGCAACCTCTTTCCTAAATCAGTATATCAAAAAGACATCAACAGTATTGTGTACAATTTATCTTAAAGCATTAAAGAAAGAAATTAGATGTTTTTTTCTTCTTTATTTTTTAACCCATCCACCACCCCCCTGTCTTAGGAGGACACATATCTTTTTTTATTTTTACAGCTTTTCTGCTACATATAGATTTTTCATATACATTTTACATACATGGCTACAGCAATCATAAAACAATAATGCATTACAGAACATAAGCTATTTAAATGAGTCTCTTACCTGCTCTTGAAGCAGTGTATCTTGTTACTGAGAGATTTGGTGTATTTATATATATTCATACCCATTGCACAATAACCTTTTCTCTCATGAACTGTACATATTGGCCAATGATAACGAGTGCTTGTATTTCCTTCTAGGACTTCCTTCAGGTCTGAGAGGGTTTGATTTAACTGAGCCCATATTAATGATGAAATTGGGTTAATCAGTTAGCTGGGTATTTCCCTTTGCAATGACCAGGAAGGTTGAATTTAACCAAAAACCTCTTTGCTGGAATGAGGAAGAACGTGTCGTCTTTACCACACTGTTGGAAAAACAGTTTGTTTGAGATCAGTTGTTAATAATGTTATTGCAGTTCAGCTTGCACCTTGGCATAATGGACATTTTTATAGCAAAAATATTAATACATTGCTGCTTCAGGTCTTGGATTTTAAACATTGACAGAGTATTTATCTTTATATAAAGCACCATAAACAGACAATCTGGGACATTCACAATCACCACATGCACCAGTATCACAATAATTTTTTAAAATGTATTGTAAAGGTTGAATGCATTATACCGCAACATGACGCATACTGATCAATGTATTTTTAAAATGTTCAGTCATTCATCAACTTTTACATTATAAACGTGTTAATCAGGAGAGAGCTTACTTTTTCTATTTCTCTGTTATGATTTTCCACGTGCCATATATTTTTCATCTGTGCTGTGATGTTTCACAAAAGTTCAGAACCTTTCTAATTGCATAGTATCAGATTGTAAAGTAGCCCTTTACACTTGTATCCGTATACGGGTTGGAAATGGAAGATTTGGACACTGATAAGCGCCTAAATTGGAACGCAGTGGCTGTACAGTAACATGTTATACATGACGTCAGAGCTCAGGGTCTCCACTTCACAGCTCTGTATGGGTTTTGACTGACAGCCATTCTGAACTTGAGCACAGAGCGCAACAAGAAGTTGCCCCCATCCCTCCCGCTAATTGGGCAACTTTTCCTAATTTTTTGTTGTCTGAGTGAGGGAAATGCTGTATATTTACGAGGACTCAATGTACACTGAGCAAAATATAAACGCAACATGTAAAATGTTGGTCCCATGTTTCATGAGCTGAAATAAAATATGAGAAATAAAAAGGAAAACGCCGCACACATGCATCCAGGTGATTTTATTCTAACAAAGTTTCTACCCTTAGGTCTTCATTAAGCATCCATATCCCAGGTGGGGGTGGAAGGTACTATATATAGGGGCAGTACTCAGTGACATCACTTCCTGAAACAGGAGGTAAATATATATAACATACAGTAGGTTCACAATATCAACATTCAATGTATCAAAATATATGACCATACACAAGGAATGTGATCAATATTTTCAGTTATATATATATATATATATATATATATATATATATATATATATAGAGAGAGAGAGAGAGAGAGAGAGAGAGAGAGAGATTGATATATACATACACACACACACACATACACACTCACACACACTCACACACACAATATTCAATTAGGATTGTTTTTTTAAACAGAATAATTTGGACATTTTGGAACTATAAATCACTCCTCATTAAGGCCAAGAGGAGACAGTGTGTTGAGCCTGTGGATCCAGAAAGATTCCCTTCTCAATGTCCTCTCTCCTGCATGACATCTTGACCATTTCCATGCCAATGTATCTCAGAGAAGTAATAGGATGTCCAGCTTGTACAAAATGAACAGCAACTGGGTTTTTTGTTTCACCTGTCCGTATATTGCTGTGGTGCTCACTGATCTGGGTCTTAAGGCTTTTAGGAGTTTTCCCTATGTAAGACAGACCACAGGGGTATTTCAACATGTAAACAACATTGGTGGACATGCAGATAATCAGGCCTTTGATTTTCAATCTTTGTCCTGTGCGGGGGTGGGTAAATGAGTCACATTTATACGTGAAACTGCAATGAGCACATTGGCCACATTTGTAATTACCCTCTGGAACCTTGTCCAATAAAGTTTCCCTATTCTCTGGTGGATAATCAGTTTTAACCACAATGTCTCTCACGTTTGGGGGTCTTTTAAAGACTATATGTGGGGGATATTTAAAGATGGGTTTCAATTGTGGGTCAGTATCAATAATGTAGCAGCTTCCTGATAATGTCCTTAAATGCCTTCCCCAATGGTGAGTATTGGGTGAAGCATGAGGGGGCACGTTCTGCTTTTTCTTTTACATTTGGTTGAAGGCTTTCCAGCTGTGTAAGCCCTTCAACACGATCACTGGCATGTTTTACCCAATTGTCTTTGTATCCCCTTTCCTTAAACCTTTGTGTAAGAAACATCAGAGCTGCATATTCTTCTGATGCAGATTAATTGACTTAAGACATTTTCCATATGCACAAAAAGCTTATTTCTCTAAAATGTTATGCACAAATTAATTTACATGCCTGTTAGTGAGCATTTCTCCTTTGCCAAGATTATCCATCCACCTGACAGGTGTGGCATATCAAGAGGCTGATTAAACAACATGATCATTACAAAGGTGCACCTTGTGCTAGGGACAATAAAAGGCCACTCCAAAATTTGCAATTCTGTCACACAACACAATGCCACAGATGTCTCAAGTTTTGAGGGAGTGTGCAATTGGCATGCTGACTGAAGGAATGTCCACCAGAGCTGTTGCCAGAAATCTATCAACGTTGTTTTAGAGAATTTGGCAGTACCTCCAACTGGCCTCAAGACTGCAGACCTCGTGTAATCACGCCAGCCCAGGACCTCCACATCCGGCTTCTTCACCTGCCGGATCCTCTGAGACCAGCCACCCGGACAGCTGATGAAACGGTGGGTTTGCACAACCGAAGAATTCACGGATGAATCCCGGTTTCAACTGTACCTGGCAGATGGCAGACAGCGTCTGTATGGCGTCGTGTGGGCGAGCGGTTTGCTGATGTCAACGTTGTGAACAGAGTGCCCCATGTTTGCGGTGGAGTTATGGTATGGGCAAGCAAAAGCTACGGACAATGAACACAAATGCATTTTATCTATGGAAATTTGAATTCACAGAGATACCGTGGCGAGATCCCGTGCCATTCATCCTCCGCAATCACCTCATGTTTCAGCATGATAATGCACAGCCCCATGTCGCAAGGATCTGTCACAATTCCTGGAAGCTGAAAATGTCCCAGTTCTTCCATGGCCTGCATACTCACCAGACATGTCACCCACTGAGCATGTTTGGGATGCTCTGGATTGACGTGTACGACAGCGTGTTCCAGTTCCCACCAATATCCAGCAACTTCACACATCCATTGAAGAGGAGTGGACAACATTCCACAGGCCACAATCAACAGCCTGATCAACTCTATGCGAAGGAGAAGTGTCGTGCTGCATGTGGCAAATGGTGGTCACAGCAGATACTGACTGGTTTTCTGATCCACGCCCCTACTTTTTTTGTAAGGTATCTGTTACCAACAGTCATGTAGTCCCAGTCATGTGAAATCCATAGATTAGGGCCTAATGAATTTATTTAAATTAAGTGATTTCCTTACATGAACTGTAACTCAGTAAAATCTTAGAAATTGTTGCATGTTGCGTTAATATTTTTGTTCAGTATGTTTTGTAAGATGAGACCTTGAGGATTAAAATAAATACAGTTGAAGCAAGCCAAAAAACCGTGAGTCCAAATGTGCACTTCACATTTCCATATCATAAAAGTCATGAAATATACAATGTCAATGTTTATGATCACTATGTTTGATGTACAGTTACAAGACGACATGGTGTTATACCCCTGGGTTGTCCTGAACAGAATGAGCCTGTGTTTGTTGTATTGTGAAGACAATGTGTCGCGGACCACACATCTGAATGCAATCCATTCTCTGCGCACCAAAATTACGATCTGCTTCTCTGAATTGCCTTGTGAAAGCCTAACACTGTAAGATCATATGTTATAATTTAGCTAGTCATGTTTGCAATAGAACAAGCCTTCGAATGATGCACACCTGACTCTGATTGTGATTTATAATGGACTGTTTTTTGGATTGTGTAAACAACAACAGTAATTGTGTATCAAATCAAATCAAGCTTTATTTAGACAGCACATTTCAGAAATGGAATGCAACGCAATGTGCTTTACAGCAAAAAACTAATAAAAAACAATGAAAATAAAAGCTGAAATATTTACTACACAACAAACATAAGATAAAAAACGAAAGAATAACACAAACTGAACGACTAAAAAGGAAAAGCAAAGCTAAGACGATGTGTTTTAAGATCTCTTTTAAATTATTCCACAGTTTTAGCCCCCCTCAGGTTCTCTGGCAGGCTATTCCAGAGGCTGGGGGCATAATAACTAAAGGCTGCCTCTCCATGCCTCTTGGTCCTAGGCTTTGGGATAGTTAAAGGGCCAGTGCCAGAGGACCTGAGGGACCTACTGCGTACATAACTTAAAAGCATGTGGAGGGCTGTGTTCCAAACAAAACAAATACAAGTGCTTGCTCTAGTTCTAAAACAAAAAGCACCTTATAGTTGAAGACTCTTCTTTTAGTCATACAAGTGCATTGAAATTACTTAGGAACTGTGCTCAATTTGGAGAGGTGTGTGGCCACTTGGAAACACCGGTTAGACCTCTCACTCAAACCCTTTTGATTTTTTTGCACCTACCCCACATTTTCCAAGAATATTCTTATGATGTTACTGAATGTATTTAGAGTATTTTCAGATGTTGTTATCAACAAATGCGGCGTAAAGTATATTAAATGTAAAATACACATAAAATCAACAGTGTCATGTTTGGATTATGTAGTGTCAGGTATACTGTTGTGTCCTCACCTTTAGTCTAATAATTTTCCCAGAATCTCCGAACTGTTCCCTTTTAATTGCTACCATGGCTATGCATATGCTTTCCATATTCCTCCTGTAAGAAACATTTCCATTTAGCACCTATCCATATAGGCCAATTCCCATGAGTGTAAGGGAAATATTTTTACTAAGAGTATTGTTATATTATTGATTGATTGACTTTCCAAGTCACCCAACAGTGCTATTTGCAGAGTTAGTTTTCGGTAAATGTTGTGATTTTTCAGCCATTCCTGACCAGAATCAAGCTACAGTACGAGAACAAGGGATCTAATGATTCTGTCTCTTCGCAGCAAAATCTTCAGAGCTGGGAAGGTCGTATCCCCCATATACATAACATTCTGTTGGTATAAATAATTTTGTATTATAATTGAAATTGAAAAACTATGTTTTGAATCAACAGTTGTTTTGTGTATCAGTTCATAAACCATGTGCCATGGAATTGGCACATCAAAAATCTATTCACAACAATTTTGCAACCTGTATGGTGCAGCTGTTAATTTGTTGGTCCTTAAATGGAACATGTATATAATTTTTTATTTATCACCTTTTTTTAACCATTTTTGGTTTTTAATGAAGGGTCAACAGACAAGTTCCATGCCTCCTCCCCCTTCCACTTGCCTTCTCTATTTATGCTTCAATAAGTTGGTTGTAATTTTGGATAGAGAAGACATTTACATATATTTTTGTTAGCTGCATGTGTGACATAATCCACCAATCCTATTTATAATATTATTAACAAAGATTATATTGTTTAAAAAATGTTTCCATGAATAACGTTTTTTTATTGATGAGTATATTTGAGTTTAACCATTATATTTGTTGCAATATTTCTTCTGTCTTTTCTGGTGGATGAAACTGAAATTGTAACCAGCTTTCTATGGCTTGTTTTAAAAAGAGCAATATTTTGAAGATTATTTCATTTTCAATTAACCGAAAGTGAGAGGTTGTAGAGCTTACTTAGTACAGTTGATTACTATTACGTTTTATTTTGTGAATTAAGTCAGAATTAACAGAATTATTCATGGAACAAAGGTGCCAAAGAAAGGTAGTAAAATAGGTGATTTTGTGGTCAAACTCCTATAGGTTAAAATACATGGTTCCTTGAAAAAGTACATTCAGTCATGTGTCTGATAAAGTTACAGAAACAACAATGATTCAAAGGTTAAGTACATTATGATAAGATTAGCCTCAAAGACCCCAACATCATATGACATAAAGTAAAAGATTATCTACATTTCATAGATGGCTTTGGATTTTAGGGTTGACTTTCCCAGGCTACCGTACGTGCTACTTCGTTGTATTTTGACAGCATGAATCGGGCCTGTGCACCTGGAGAAATGGCCATACTGGACTCATAAACATAGATATCATACTCAGGTATCTCCTCTGAGGAAGTCTCTTTAGTGAAAGACCCTGCCCACTGGAAGGTTTGGTACTTGTTGTTGTTGACTCTGTTTGCCGAGTAGAACCCTACCCACGAGTAATTAAACACCTCCTTCCAGTCAACGAAGGAAGTCTTCACGAACAGGCGAGCGCAGGCGTAGCCATTTTTAGCGTAGAGCTGCAGACTGGTGTCATAGCCTTTCACGACAATGGGAATCAACCCATTTGCATCGTCAAATTCAGCACCACGCCAGACTTCCCTGTCGGTCATGTCCCAGAGAGATTTCCGTTTAAGTAGCCTGACCTGAAGACCGGGGTTCAGGGCCACGGAAACGTCACAGGTTCCGGACGTGTCATTGCCGACAGGGGACTCGGCTAGTTTCTTCAGACTAGCATCGTCCCTTGAAAAGCCCCACCACCATGTAACGGTCCATGATGGACTTTGGTAGGTTGCTCCAACTAATTTTCAGGTAGCCGTTATCGGCTGGTTTGACTTCAAGTTTCAGCAGGTGACAATCATCCTCTGTCTTGATTTCTACCATCTGAAGCCTTTGGAATCGGACCGACTTTGCGGAACAGACTTGAAATTCGGGTGTCGGGCACGTTTGATATCCTGATTGCGTCAGAAATGCCTCCAAACCTGCCAATGTGTCGTTCCTCCCTCTGACCATCTGTAGCGTCTGAATTTCTCGTAAGAGGTCGAAGCCAATGCTATTTGTGTGATTTGGATCGAAGGAATTCGCTTGGTTGTCATTGAGTGAATACATTTGAGTGACAAAGACCTCGTCCAACCTGAACTGATTGGACCCATTGGCCCGGACAACCCTGACAATCATTCTGTCCCTGTTTCTGTTCCCCGACTTCAGACAGTTGTAGTAGCTTTGAGTGATATACTCAGGCAAAGCCCAAGAGTTAGCCTTACTGATATCCCCCACTGCGTAGTAAGCTTGCCTCTTTGGATCAGTCAGAGCTGGGAGGAAACTGTCGTTATTATTGAAGAAACCAAAGCCATAGTCACCTCTGGCTGGATCAAAATGTGTTTGGATGATGTCATGGTTGTTGTCGATCTCTGATTGGTCAACAAACCAGTAAAGCAGATGGAGACCGTGTCGTGGGAAGATGTTGCCGTACCATATGCCTCTCAGATCACTGATTGTATCAATGGTCGGAAATGAAGAGGCAGTGGACAGAAACAGCAGCAGGACGGAACAGCAGAATAAGGTGTGCCAGGTCATGATCAACCTGAGAGTGAGAGAGAGAGTGAGAGAGAGCAAAATGTCAACATTAGCACTTTCAGTACTCAAAAAAGTTAATATGTCTAAATTAAAGATGTTTCTTTTATTTCAGCAATTATATTATGCATCAAATCTTACCAAAACAAGTCTTGAAGTCACATCTGTTGCAACTGAAGTCATTTGCCAAAGAAAATGAAGTATGACTTTTAGAAAGGCTCAACCTCTTTTCTGATACAGTACGGTTTGTGTATATCGTAAAGACATCAACATTGTGTGTACCATGTATTGTAGTAAGGATATAGTACAGAAATTAACATCTTACCTGCTCTTTAGGCTCTGTCTTTTAGCAGTGTATCTTGCTACTAAGAGATTTGGTGTATTTATATTCATTCATACCCATTGTGCAAACATACCATGCTGAGGGTCATTCTGTGTGTGGACTGCTCATGTCTGGAGTGTTATTGGGTCACGTCTATTGATTAAGGGGGATTGCCTGTTGATAACAGTTATTGGTTAAGTTTCGCAGGAGCTCATACAATAGATTATTTTCTGGCAAAAAATATCCAGTAGCTACTGCATTTTGTCATGAACTGTACATATTGGCCATGGACAAATAGTGCTAGGATTTACTTCTAACACTTTGTGGATCAAAGAAAAGCTTTACAACTGAAAATGTTCAAGGCCCCAATTCAATCAGTTGCAGATAAAAGAACACCGCACCGCAGGCTCACTCAGAATGATTGTGCCTTATGCAGGTGTGGTTTGACGTCAATATTCAATGACAATGTCAGTGAGAGGAACAACTTTCGGGTAATTAACGTCTCTGATACAGCTTAAACATTCAGAGTGAAGCAATAGTATGTTTCTGATTTATCTGAAGTGGATCGATTGAGGGCCCCCCAATGGTTAAAACATGATTATTTTATACCGACTGCTCCACCTCTGATTGAGGCTCTGAAATATTCCGTATTTTTTTTACAAAGGTCACAAACTAGTCAGTCTTTGTCCTGAATGAGTCCAATCAAACTGTTGTGGGTTCAGACCTGGGTTCAAATACTATTTTAAATAATTTCACTTTAGATGTGCTTGATTGAGCTTGTCTGTTGCAATGGAACCAACAGAAAAGTCCCAAAAGTGCAAACCTGGTACTCTAGGTAGGCTAAATCAAACACTCAGAAAGATTTCAAGTATTATGGCTCGAGTGGGTTTGATTGAATTGATCCCTTATAAATGAGGAAATGGTGTTACTCAGTTATCTGGGTATTTTTATTTTTAGCCCTAGCACTACACAGCTAGCTAATTCAAATAATCAACTAATCATCAAGCTTTGATTCTTTGAATCAGCTGTGTAGTGCTATGGCAAAAACCAAAACGGGCACCCTTTGGGGTCCCCAGGACCGAGTTTGGGAAATGCTGAGTTAGAGTTACAATTGGCCTGATGATATCAGTTAGTTAGAATTGGCCTTATTCAAGGTGTGAAATGGAATGTTTGGGAGCGTACTCATAGTTTTTCTTCTCAGAAACCCTTTGTGGTGTGGCTGGTGCCTATTCAGACCTGTTCTTTTGTAAGTAAGGCATTCTAGGGGCAAACTCAGTCCACCCATATAATGTCAACAAAATCAATATCAAATTTGTTTTCCCTCTGTGACAGAATTAGAATTGTTAAACAATCCATAAACTTTGACATGGTGTATTACCGCCTGTCAGACAGAGACATTTTAATGGTCGTACCTGAAAAATGACTAAATAAATAAATTGGGAAAAGTTGTGGCCATTTAATTCACTTTTTGCACATCATGGTCCCCTGTGGGCCTTCATTTCCTGCTTGAGCAGACTCCTCCAGAACTTCTAAAATGTCCGTCCCTCCATCCTAAAGAATTATTAGAGTTTGAATCACGTCATTTATCAACAGAAATGTGCGAGGAACACAATTTTAAAACTCTCTGGAGTACAGTCTGGCCAATTTCATACAGAATATGTAACTTAATGCAATTTTTTAAAATATATTAGTGGAGTCTGGAACAGGGAGAAATTGAGAGGACCGGCTCATTGAAACTGCTGGAATTGAATGAATGGAACTGTATCAAACACATGCAAATGAAAGTTGTGTATTTATAAATACTTTTTGTTATAATTATTCTCAGGTGAGTGGAAATTGTAGATATTTGAAACTAAGTGCTCTGTTTAATCAAATGTCTTCACCAGCTTTCCATGTTATGTAATAAATAGACACTTTTGCACAATAAAAATAATTTTGACAATGATTTGGACCAACTTGACTAAAATATGTTTAGGTTTTTTATTTGTTTTACATTTCTTCATGATTTAAAATAGAAGAAGCATATGATAGAATGTCTGTTACATAGCTATGGTGCAACATCACCTTTTGTGTGTCTTTTGGGATTATCCTTTTTCTCAATTGAGACCAATTCAGAACCATTCTCCTACCCTGACCTTTCTCAACTGTAGCCTGGTTAAGAATGATGAGGAAAAATGCACTGCTCGGGGACACATAGGGTGAGAATATACAGTACCAGTCAAAAGTTTGGACACACCTACTCTTTCCAGGGTTTTTCTTTATTTTTTACTATTTTCTACATTATAGAATAATAGTGAAGACATCAAAACTATGAAATAAGGAATCATGTAGTAACCAAAAAAGTGTTAAACAAATCAAAAATAGATATTTTTTGAGATTCTTCAAATAGCCCTTTGCCTTGATGACAGCTTTTAATATGCCATTTAGCAGACGCTTTTATCCAAAGCGACTTACAGTCATGCGTGCATACATTTTTGTGTATGGGTGGTCCCGGGGATCGAACCCACTACCTTGGCGTTACAAGCGCCGTGCTCTACCAGCTGAGCTACAGAGGACCACAAACCTGCTTTGCACACTCTTGGCATTCTCTCAACCAGCATCACCTGGAATGCTTTTCCAACAGTCTTGAAGGAGTTCCCGCATATGCTGAGCACTTGTTGGCTGCTTTTCCTTCACTCTGCGGTCCGACTCATCCCTAACCATCTCAATTGAGTTGAGGTCGGGGGATTGTGGAGGCCAGGTCATCTGATGCAGCACTCCATCACTCTCCTTCTTGGTCAAATAGCCCTTACACAGCCTGGAGGTGTTGGGTCATTGTCCTGTTGAAAAACAAATGATAGTCCCACTAAGCCCAAACCAGATGGGATGGCGTTTTGCTGCAGAGTGCTGTGGTAGCCATGCTGGTTAAGTGTGCCTTGAATTCTAAATAAATCACAGACAGTGTCACCAGCAAAGCACCCCCACACCATAACATCTCCTCCTCCATGCTTTACGGTGGGAAATACACATGCGGAGATCATCCGTTCACCCACACCGCGTCTCACAAAGACACGGCGGATGGAACCAAAAATCTCAAATTTGGACTCCAGACCAAAGGACAGATTCCCACTGGTCTAATGTCCATTGCTCATGTTTCTTGGCCCAAGCAATTCTCTTCTTCTTATCGGTGTCCTTTAGTAGTTGTTTCTTTGCAGCAATTCGACCATGAATGCCTGTTTCACACAGTCTCCTCTGAACAGTTGATGTTTAGATGTGTCTATTACTTGAACTCTGTGAAGCATTTATTTGGGCTGCAATTTCTGAGACTGGTAACTCTAATGAACTTATCCTCTGCAGCAGAGGTAACTCTGGGTCTTCCATTCCTGTGGCGGTCCTCATGAGAGCCAGTTTCATCATAGCGCTTGATGGTTTTTGCGACTGCACTTGAAGAAACTTTCAAAGTTCTTGAAATGTTCCGTATTGACTGACCTTCATGTCTTAAAGTAATGATGGACTGTTATTTCTCTTTGCTTATTTGAGTTGTTCTTGCCATAATATGGACTTGGTCTTTTACTAAATATGGCTATCTTCTGTATACCACCCCTACCTTGTCACAACACAACTGATTGGCTCAAACGCATTAAGAAGGAAAGAAATTCCACAAATTAACTTTTAAGAAGGCACACCTGTTAATTGAAATGCATTCTAGGTGACTACCTCATGAAGCTGGTTGAGAGAATGCCAAGAGTGTGCAAAGCTGTCATCAAGGCAAAGGGTGGCTATTTAAAGGATCTCAAATATAAAATATGTTTTCATTTGTTTAACACTTTTTGGTTACTACATGATTCCGTATGTGTTATTTCATACTTTTGATGTCTTCACTATTATTCTACAATGTAAAAATTAAAAAACTTGAATGAGTAGGTGTGTCCAAACTTTTGACTGGTAGTGTATAGCTGAGGTAGATGGTCCCTTAACTACAGATCTAAAATCAGATTACTAACCTTAATCATTAGGGGGATTAAAAAGGATCTATGCCTGGGACAGTGGTTGGGGACCGTTTATAGTCTCGCCATTTCACAATCATTCATGCCTTCCCTTAATCTCATGCTCCACAGATCCAATTTAATTCCTAAATGGTATGCGGGCGCGTTCTATTAAACAAAGTCACGGCTATAATTGTTTAAAACGTTGTCATCAATATTAACTCCATAGAGTCGATTGACGTAACAAAGAAAAAGCCCATCAAAATCCGTCAATTTAAACAAGAGATATCAGTTTTTTTGCATTGAATGTGTCTCATCCATCACATCCGCCAGTGTCGCGTTTCGTCATCTGCGGTGAAAGGTGGCAAAGCTTGAGCGGTGTTTGTCAGACCATGAGACATCCCGAAAATCGGTCTTCTCACGAAAACGCTGAAGCTAGCGACTGGAACGAGCTGCAAAAAACACTCAAACCGGACAGTTGTATCTCCATCTCTTCATTCAAAGACTCAATCATGGACACTCTTACTGACAGTTGTGGCTGCTTCGCGTGATGTATTGTTGTCTCTACCTTCTCGCCCTTTGTGCTGTTGTCTGTGCCCAATAATGTGTGTACCATGCCTTCTGCTGCTACCATGTTATTTTCATGTTGGGTTGCTACCTTGCTGTGTTGTTGTTTTAGGTCTCTATTTATGTGATTTGTGTTTGGTACTATATATATATATATATATATATATATATATATATATATATATATATATATATATATATATATATATATATATATATATCCCTGCCCCCGTCCCCGCAGGAGGCCTTTTGGTAGGCCGTCATTGTAAATAAGAATTTGTTCTTAATTGACTTGCCTAGTTAAATAAAGTGTAAAATTGTATCCGAACGGTTTGACCGACAAACTAATGGGACCGCACTGTAGAAATGTCAGATTCCATTTTGCTCTACGACCACCACAAGTGTCACGGGACTCGTCTGAAGGTAACCGGTACCGGTTCTAAAAAACTAATGGAAGGATGAAGGTAGTTTTGTGCCTACCCCCAAAAATGGGTTAAATAATTTATGTGTAAAAAAACAACAACCTTATTTTATATCTCCTAGATTTAGGACAGACACTTAAAAACCTTGTTTCTTATGATACATTTTATTTTACTGTCCTTTTTGCCATTTATGAAGCTATTATTATTATTAATCAATGCGTTTCTATGGGTAAAGGCCAAAATCAATATTTTATCAAATCCTTTTTTAAATATTTTTTTTTATACCCTAAAGGGGTCCTAAAATTCAAAATCTAATAGCTAAGTGATCCATAGTATGACCATCTTAAAACAATTCCATATGTCAGCTTAGCAACCCCTACCCCAACGTTTTAGACTTTAAATAATTAATGAGGAATTTAACAAATTATAGGATCTGGAATTACTGAGTGAAGTTTGGAATCGGCTGAGTTTCTGCCTCGAGTGCAGTGGTTAGTCTGGATCAGATTTATGTTGTTGTAGTAGCACTGAAAACCCACCTGATGACGCTCTTTAACAAATACTATTGACAGCATACATTCGATTGTTTAAGTGATATTGAAAGGGCCATAGGATATTATGGGTGAGTTGTCCTCTAAACTAAAGGTAGGTAAAAATAATATAGTAAATTATGAAGTATGCAGGTATCTGTGTAGTATTCACTGAGTGTAACTGGGTGCTTTAGTAGAGGTTATACGTTTATTTTACTTCCAACCCTCAAAGTAGGACCAGGCAAAGCTCATGTTTTCGGTTGGGTAAATATAATATTGATGATCTGCTACTGCGTGGTCTGCTGCTGTGTGTGTGTTTGTAAGTGTTTGTGCGTGCGTGCTAAATTGATGATAAATCCGTTTTGAAGCACCACATGGAAGCGTCACATAGAATCAGTGTGTATTATTTCAAGACTGTGCCAGTGTCAGATTGTGTTGTGCTTTTTCTCCACTAGAGGGCAGTCACCACTAAGCCTGCAGTAATCACACATTCACTCTCACAGGTGGTGAATGTGTGTTTGTAGTTATGCTCTGCTAACTGAGTGATGATACAACAGCCCACTAATGTTCTACAGATGAAGAAGTCATATCTACACGTTCCTGAATCTCTGCCCCAAGCTGAAACAAAACAATAAGGTTGGAATCTCACATTCACAGGTTTACATTAGAATACCGTTGTTATCACAAACTTTCATTTGGCATTTGAAACTTCACAACATCACTAGTCTTTCAGACCACTATCTATATAAAACATTTTTTGTCAGTGAATGATGCAGGTTAAAGATGTCGTTTTTTACATTCAGTATCACTACATCAAGGGAAATAAAGTATTCTTTCTAACAAAGATACAGT
This sequence comes from Coregonus clupeaformis, assembly GCF_020615455.1. Classification (NCBI taxonomy): domain Eukaryota; kingdom Metazoa; phylum Chordata; class Actinopteri; order Salmoniformes; family Salmonidae; genus Coregonus; species Coregonus clupeaformis. The sequence goes on along the minus strand of NC_059194.1, from coordinate 45,792,671 downwards.
ACCAGTCAAAAGTTTGGACACCTACTCATTCGAGGGTTTTTCTTAATTTTTTTACTATTTTCTACATTGTAGAATAATAGTGAAGACATCAAAACTATGAAATAACACATATGGAATCATGTAGTAACCAAAAAAGTGTTTAAAAAAATCCAAATATATTTGATTTTAGATTCTTCAAAGTAGCCACCCTTTGCCTTTATGACAGCTTTGCACACTCTTGGCATTCTCTCAACCAGCTTCAAGAGGTAGTCACCTGGAATGCATTTCAATTAACAAATGTGCCTTGTTAAAAGTTAATTTGTGGAATTTCTTTCCTTAATGCGTTTGAGCCAATCAGTTGTGTTGTGACAAGGTAGGGGTGGTATACAGAAGATAGCCATATTTGGTAAAAGACCAAGTCCATATTATGGCAAGAACAGCTCAAATATGCAAAGAGAAATGACAGTCCATCGTTACTTTAAGACATGAAGGTCAGTCAATCCAGAAAATTTCAAGAACTTTGAACGTTTCTTCAAGTGCAGTCGCAAAAACCATCAAGCGCATTAAACTGGCTCTCATGAGGACCACCACAGGAAAGGAAGACCCAGAGTTACCTCTGCTGCAGAGGATAAGTTAATTAGAGTTAACTGCACCTCAGATTGCAGCCCAAATAAATGCTTCACAGAGTTCAAGTAACAGACACATCTCAACAACTGTTCAGAGGATGAATCAGGCCTTCATGGTCGAATTGCTGCAAAGAAATCACTACTAAAGGACACCAATAAGAAGAAGAGACTTGCTTGGGCCAAGAAACACGAGCAATGGACAATAGATCGGTGGAAATCGGTCCTTTGGTCTGATGAGTCCAAATTTGAGATTTTTGGTTCCAACCGCCGTGTCTTTGTGAGACGCAGAGTAGGTGAACGGATGATCTCCGCATGTGTGGTTCCCACCGTGAAGCATGGAGGTGTTATGGTGTGGGGGTGCTTTGCTGGTGACCAGTGTTGCCAACTAACTTTCAGGGGAAGTTGCTAGAGGCAGGTCGATTTGTTGCTAAATGACTTTGTGATGACGAAGTTTTACGTTGTTACGTAATGACGTCATCACGCAATAACGTAAAACTGCGTCATTACGTAGATTACACAATAACGTTACTCAAATTGACTGGCCATCTTGGCGAAAAATATGATTTGACATTTGTTAGTTTAGATTTGTTAGTTTATTTTCACATATTTTTATTTGTAAAAGTAAATAAACACAACACATTTTATATGATCAGATATTTATATTTTTAAACACAGCACATTGAATTATTGAGTTGGTACACCGTGCTCTCGAAAAGGTACCCAAGGTATGGTGATGGACTGAGATGTCCATCAATGGCATCCTTCAGGACATCCATTTTTGCAATAGGGTTGACTACTCTGCTGCAAATTGATGTTAAGAGGTGTACCAGATTGTCCAAAAGCTTGACAGGATCTGTTTGCTCTCCCTCAAATGACTTCACTGCAACTTGTACGTCGGACAGGATTGATTTCAAGAATGTCAGGTAGACATAGTTGGTCTTGTACATGGCGTGGCCATGTAGCAATGCTCACTGGCCTTGGTCAACTCAAAGTGGAGTTTCAGTTCTTCCCACTGGCACACACTTTGGTGATCTGCAGGGGTTTCTGGCTACAATTAATGGTGGCATACACTGCTTTGTACGCCTCGCGCCGTTTTGGGGAAATCGAAAACCAGTTGTAGGTTTCCCTGATTAAGTACTCAACACTCCTAGGGATGGTTTCTTTGGATGCTGCACTGACAGCAAATTGGGCAATGCACATTCTTCCTTTAAAATCTTGTGCACCCCGTTGTGCCCCCAGTCATCACGGACGCATTATCAGTGCCAATACCCTGAAGATTCAATTTTTTAAAGGTTACACTTCTCTCAACTACCGCCTTTGCTATTGATCTGGCATCACAATGTTTTTTGATGTCATACATTTTTGCAAGCATATCTGATTTACAGTACGCACAGTATGCCCGACAATCATCCCCAATTACTGGCTTCAGCCCCCCTTTAAATTCAGGTACAGACTCCCACTCTTTTCTGTACGTCTGGCTGTACAATTTTGATTGAGACATGTTGATTGATGTTGTAAGTTCTGTTCAAGATCAAACATTCGTGACCAACTATATTCATTGGGTTTGTCTCGTCGAACGCATACTACTACTGCAGGCACGTGTGTTGTGACTGAGTGTGTGACAGAGAAAATCATTTTTTGTGTCATTTAGAGGGAAAATGTGTGCATTTTAGCGTTTGAGTCACTTTTCAAAAGTTGCTAAAAGTAGCTACATTTGTTGCTAGGTGCAGGTTGAAAAAAAAATGCCAGGGTAGTCTGAAAAGTTGCTAAATATAGCAACAAAATTGCTAAGTTGGCATCACTGCTGGTGACACTGTCTGTGATTTATTTAGAATTCAAGGCACACTTAACCAGCATGGCTACCACATCGATACGCCATCCCATCTGGTTTGCGCTTAGTGGGACTATCATTTGTTTTTCAACAGGACAATGACCCAACACACCTCCAGGCTGTGTAAGGGTTATTTTACCAAGAAGGTGAGTGATGGAGTGCTGCATCAGATGACCTGGACTCCACAATCATCCGACCTCAAACCAATTGAGATGGTTTGGGATGAGTTGGACCGCAGAGTGAAGGAAAAGCAGCCAACAAGTGCTCAGCATATGAGGGAACTCCTTCAAGACTGTTGGAAAAGCATTCCAGGTGCAGCTGGTTGAGAGAATGCCAAGAGTGTGCAAAGCTGTCATCAAGGCAAAGGGTGGCTACTTTGAAGAATCTCAAATATAAAATATATTTTGATTTGTTTAACAGTTTTTTGGTTACTACATGATTCCATATGTGTTATTTCGTAGTTTTAGTATGTCTTCACTATTATTCTACAATGTAGAAAGTAGTACAAATAAAGAAAATCCCTGGAATGAGTAGGTGTGTCCAAACTTTTGTCTGGTACTGTAAGTCTACATATATTTCAGGATGTTGTGTATCCCTGGAAATAATCAGAATTAGTGTAAACATAACAGCTTAGAAAACATAGCTTCTCCAAAGAAAGTGGTGTTTTGTTTGGCACAACTTACCCCGGGTATGGGGTAAATTGAGCATTGGGACAGCGTAAGTTGAGCCGCCTTGGGGTAAGTGGGTGATGGTGTTGGTAGGTCAAAGTTTAATTCATGGAATGGGGTTGTTGTATATTGGATATCGTAAATGTATGCCTACACTCATATAGATCTCTGTTCAATATCACTTACCATTCCATTTCTTGAACAGTTGTCTGGGACAGGGATGTTGTTTCAATGTGCCAATTCGTAGGCAAGTTTTCTGCATTTGATGCTACTAAACACTGGTATTTATTAGCCACGTCAAGCCTGTTTCAAATGACAAGTTATTTAGGGGATAATGGGTGTTGTCCACCTTACACTCCTTAACAGTTTTGGGGATATTTTCTAGGAAAGTTGTACACTCTGACCCAGTTTATATACTAGAGACTAGTCTAGAATATTACCAAGTACTGGTACTCTCTTGTGGTTTGACCGAGGCATGAGTTTTATGCAGGGAAGGGGTTGTATCTGGGCAAACCACAGGATCTACTGTGGTTTGTATCTGGGCAATTCCACAATAACTGAATTACACTTAGACTCAGATGTTTCACTTCAAAATGTATGCATTGTTTTTAAAGTTTAACAAACCATACAAGGACTACTTTTAACAATTTAAACTGAACATTTTACTAAAATACATTACTGGAAGAACTGTGCAGATGCAAAGTTTGGTAACAGAATATTGGTCAAATCTCCCTCGGTTCTTAATGTAACCATTTTTTCAAAAAACTCTTAAATATAAGCTCCTTATTAAGATTGAAATATGTCTGCAGAAGGAATGGGGTGTCAGCTATGACATGACACCTTGACTTTGAAAAAAATCTCTTTTGGTTATTGAACGACAGTAAGTGAAGTGGATTTACACCTGGTAACGGAATTATGGTAACGGAATTACATCATGGGTCCCTGATCTGTACTATATAGAAATGCATAGTTATGGATATGAATGTCACTCTTCATGGTGAGTTTTAAGTTTCAATGTTTACAACAGGTGTAAAACAGTACAGTGACATTCTGACCTTGAGATCTCTTTCTCACAATGTAGTGATAATAATATAGTTCATAATAGAAAATAGTAGAAACAAATTAAAGTAAGAATAAAAAACATATCCTGAATAGGTATACAAAGGTTAAAATATGCAATATCCTCATTTGTATATTTGGGTATTAATCTGCACACTGGCTAATATTCAAAAGAGCTCCGCCCCTAAACAAGATATGATGCACAAAAATGCTTATATCGGTACCATGACATGAATAGGATTTAACGTTAACATTTTGGAAACAGTGCTAGGGAAACTAAACCAAAGCAAGGATTGCTGTTATACCTTGTCCATAGACTGCTTACAGGGTAAGGACACCAATGTAATTTTGTAATTTGTGTGAAATGTCCCTTTAATAGGGATACAACAGCTAAAGCTATCACAAAGAGCTTACAGTTGTAGTGTAGCAAATCTGACTTTTTCTAATGATCATTATTAGCATTCATCATTATTCAAATGTCTTCCCAAATGGGTTGCTATTAAATCTTTTAAACTAATGTGCCAATATAAAAACATGGTTTGGGACTAAACATGGACCATGAACACAGAGACAAACTAAGACTTTAATATTAAGTTGATCAGCCAAATACTTACATAAAGCAGAGATGTAGGCCGTGTTCCCCTGCTCAGATGTTGCTGACACATGCCATATCTTACAACGCCTGGATAGGTATTTTACGTATCAGCTAACCACATCGTATGTTATAGTAATCTGGTGCCCGACTGCACAGTCGATGACGTGGCATTCAACCATTGGTTGATGCATGCAACGTCCGAGCAGGGGAATGCGTCCATTACACTGGGTGTGTTCGAGCAGTAAGGCTAACAAAGCCGACTGTAGACAAAAGTTGCCAAGGGCGGTGCATCTGCGACAGTCGAAAGTCAGACACTGTAGTGATTTTCCAACAGCAAAGTTTTTCTTTATAAAAGAAATAAACTTTTCTATCCCCCGATATCACACACTCACAAACTGAAAACAAAACGTGTGTACAATTAATTGGTTAGAGAGAGGTCTCAAATATCACTTTCATTTGCAGCTTCAGAATCGTGGGAAAGTTTGTTCCTGCTTCAGTCACGTCTTTGGGGTCAACCAAAAACCACTTATGCAGGTGATGGCTTACCACAATGCAGGTGATCCCCATAATGCAACACACTTTGAAAGGTGGTGACCAACTATGGTCACCGTCTAAACAAAATTGATCTGTTCTAGCCTCATTTCTATCTTGGCTGCTTGGAGACCAGTGTCCTGGGTCCCAAATCTTTATTTACTATGTTCAGTTTGAGAGCTACACTGCCAATAAATCAAATCAGGAAAATCACTTGCAGGTTGGTCCTGCCAGCAACACCTTCTGGGGAGTGCACTGTAGGTGGCTGCCATTTTGAGGTTTACTCTCCTGATTGTGCCACACGACCAACTTTCTCCAGGAGAACTATACCAGACCTCCTGGTCTATGTGAAATGGAAGGCCACATACTTTGCAGTCAGATGAAGCAGCTAACTATCTGTTCTGTATCCAGAGTTGAGTCCTGCCATGTACCATCCATGAACAAACACTTAGGGATCAATTCAATTCGTACCGCGGAAGTTCATGAATGCAGTCTTCGCAAACGTGAGAACGTTACCTTTAAATTTAAATAGTGCTATAGTGCTGAACTTCCACGATACGGATTGAATCGAGCCCTTACCAGAACTTCAGATAAAAACTGAAATATAACAGATCTTGGTTTGCCAACAACTAACATGAGGCACAGAAATGCAGAAATAGAAAGGTTTGATAAATAGCAAGTTAGCTTCTCTATGTTTGCTGCATGGCCATCATTGGCTGTGTGGCTCTTACATCTTAATTTAGTCTGTTTAATTGGATAGCTATGCCCCCACACAGCTAGGCCTTGTGGGCATTTTGAGTGTTTATGGGTCTTATTTCATGTTATCACCCAGTTTTATGAACTGCCTGCACTGTGTGAACTTCACACGTAAATAATAAGCGTGTTCGATATTACAACCAACATTGCAGGCGATTGCGATTGAATAACACCAAATGAATGCAAAGATATAGAATATAGTCATCAGTGTCCATTCAAAAAGTGTTCATGCAAGACGCCTCTGGTTGCCCATATTCCCTGATCCGCTAACATCGACACCACATGGATTGCCCTGACAATAACACCCACTATCAGATAAACGCATCTATATGATGTGACAGAGAAATTACTTGAATCTGCAGCTGCTATAGACTAATGCTAGTGGATATAAAGCATTTCTTATGGCATGTGGATTTTCATTCACCCGCTGTTGGAGGGAGGCATGCTGACCTTTAGTGTGCAGAGCTGGGGGATGCAAAGTGACAGCATCCCTGGATCAATCTGTCTCTATCTGACTCTAGTTGTTGTGTGCCACCTGGGCTGTGTTTAGACAGGCAGCCCAATTCTGATCTTTTTTGCACTAATTGGTGTTTTGACCAATCAGATCAGCTCTGAAAAAGATCTGATGTGAAAAGATCAGAATTGGGCTGCCTGTCTAAACACAGCCCAGGTATAGTGTCCGATGCACTGAGATGCTTCATATTCAACATCCATCCCTCTCATTCTCTGTTGCTTGGTCTGTCTCTGCCTCTCTCTCTGTGCTCCCTGGTGTACAATGAGTTCCCTGGGCCACACTGATCATGTCTTATCTTCATCTGTCATACACCTCCCCAAGGTAAGGCCTAATTAGTGAGAGAGAGAGAGAGAGAGAGAGAGAGAGAGAGAGAGAGAGAGAGAGAGAGAGAGAGAGAGAGAGAGAGAGAGAGAGAGAGAGAGAGAGAGAGAGAGAGAGAGAGAGAGAGAGAGAGAGAGAGAGAGAGAGAGAGAGAGAGAGAGAGAGAGAGAGAGAGAGAGAGAGAGAGAGAGAGAGAGAGAGAGAGAGAGAGAGAGAGAGAGAGAGAGAGAAAAATCACATCTGTTGTATATTCTCACCTACTAGAGCTTGCTACCAGTGGCAGCAAGAAAACTAAACATTTGTGAAATTGAGTGGAAATCTGTCCTTCTGTCTAGGTCTCATGAAGGAAAGCCAGTTAGCCCCCCAGTGAACACCCAATGCATTTTGAACGCAAGCTCAACCGCTACTCACAGCGCACATGTCCCATATGTGGCTTAACTAGGTTTTCCCAAACTCGGTCCTGGGGTCTCCCCTGGGTGCACGTTAAATGTTTTGCCCTAGCACTACACAGCTGATTCAAATAACCAACTCATCATCAAGCTTTGATTATTTGAATCAGCTGTGTAGTGCTAGGGCAAAAACCAAAACGTGCACCCAGGGGAGACCCCAGGACCGAGTTTGGGAAAACCTGGCATAAGGCATGCCTGACCACCTTTGAAGTTGGCCCAAACTTAATCTCACAGCTAAATTGTCAGAAATGCAGGCCCTGGCCCCAATTTAAGCGTGTAACACTTGGTAACTGCCCACGAGCGCTTGGAAATTCCAGCCGCTTTCTCCTCATCACTCCAGAGTGAGTGCGCTCCTAATCAATCCGGTGCCATTCGCTATTCCCTTTATTCACAATGGCGACGTTAATGGCAAAAAGTAGGCGGTCGGCGGTGTCAAAACAATTTGTCGAGGCTACTGATGGAAACTCGCCAAGTGTTCGCACACCTACAGTGGGGAAAAAAAGTATTTAGTCAGCCACCTATTGTGCAAGTTCTCCCACTTAAAAAGATGAGAGAGGCCTGTAATTTTCATCATAGGTACACGTCAACTATGACAGACAAATTGAGAATTTTTTTTCCAGAAAATCACATTGTAGGATTTTTTATGAATTTATTTGCAAATTATGGTGGAAAATAAGTATTTGGTCACCTACAAACAAGCAAGATTTCTGGCTCTCACAGACCTGTAACTTCTTATTTAAGAGGCTCCTCTGTCCTCCACTCGTTACCTGTATTAATGGCACCTGTTTGAACTTGTTATCAGTATAAAAGACACCTGTCCACAACCTCAAACAGTCACACTCCAAACTCCACTATGGCCAAGACCAAAGAGCTGTCAAAGGACACCAGAAACAAAATTGTAGACCTGCACCAGGCTGGGAAGACTGAATCTGCAATAGGTAAGCAGCTTGGTTTGAAGAAATCAACAGTGGGAGCAATTATTAGGAAATGGAAGACATACAAGACCACTGACAATCTCCCTCGATCTGGGGCTCCACGCAAGATCTCACCCCGTGGGGTCAAAATGATCACAAGAACGGTGAGCAAAACTCCCAGAACCACACGGGGGGACCTAGTGAATGACCTGCAGAGAGCTGGGACCAAAGTAATAAACCATCAGTAACACACTACGCCGCCAGGGACTCAAATCCTGCAGTCTCAGACGTGTCCCCCTGCTTAAGCCAGTACATGTCCAGGCCCGTCTGAAGTTTGCTAGAGTTCATTTGGATGATCCAGAAGAGGATTGGGAGAATGTCATATGGTCAGATGAAACTAAAATATAACTTTTTGGTAAAAACTCAACTCGTCGTGTTTGGAGGACAAAGAATGCTGAGTTGCATCCAAAGAACACCATACCTACTGTGAAGCATGGGGGTGGAAACATCATGCTTTGGGGCTGTTTTTCTGCAAAGGGACCAGGACGACTGATCCGTGTAAAGGAAAGAATGAATGGGGCCATGTATCGTGAGATTTTGAGTGAAAACCTCCTTCCATTAGCAAGGGCATTGAAGATGAAACGTGGATGGGTCTTTCAGCATGACAATGATCCCAAACACACCGCCCGGGCAATGAAGGAGTGGCTTCGTAAGAAGCATTTCAAGGTCCTGGAGTGGCCTAGCCAGTCTCCAGATCTCAACCCCATAGAAAATCTTTGGAGGGAGTTGAAAGTCTGTGTTGCCCAGCGACAGCCCCAAAACATCACTGCTCTAGAGGAGATCTGCATGGAGGAATGGGCCAAAATACCAGCAACAGTGTGTGAAAACCTTGTGAAGACTTACAGAAAACGTTTAACCTGTGTCATTGCCAACAAAGGGTATATAACAAAGTATTGAGAAACATTTGTTATTGACCAAATACTTATTTTCCACCATAATTTGCAAATAAATTCATTAAAAATCCTACAATGTGATTTTCTGGAAATGTTTTTCTAATTTTGTCTGTCATAGTTGACGTATACCTATGATGAAAATTACAGGCCTCTCTCATCTTTTTAAGTGGGAGAACTTGCACAATTGGTGGCTGACTAAATACTTTTTCCCCCACTGTATGTGGCACAGTGATGTGAAGGATCATGGGTAATCACACAACCATGATTTGGGGGGTGCTCATATTTGTCTTTTTATACACAATTGTGTAATGGATTTTTTTTGGGGGGGCAAATCCCAACTCCCTCTGAGACACTCGCAGGGAGTGGGGTCACAGCCAGGGTCACCATTGTACAGCGACCCTGGAGCAATTTGGGTTAAGTGCCTTCCTTAAGGGCACAGCGACAGATTTTTCACCTTGTCAGCTCTGGTTTTTGAACCAGCGACCTTTCAGTTACTGGCCCAATGCTCTACCTTGAGGCTACATTCTGCCCCACACAGCTTGGTGAAAGGGGGAAAAAGGGTAACTCTTCGCTTGGCCGATGAGCTGGGTTTTAAATCAGAGGTTATTTTTAGTGCTTATGGTCGACGTTGCCCCCTTACCACAGATTTGGGATCAGATTAGGTAACCTCCAGTCCTGACCGTAACCATTATGGGGTTGACAAAATATCTGATCTTAGGTCAGTGGTTAGGGACAACTTCTACCTACTCTGTATCAAGGCCTCGTTTGTCTGACTGAGAATAAGCCCTCAAATCAAGTGATGTTAATTCTTGAACTAGGAGTTTTCTGTCTTTATTGTCTACAATAGTTATAATAATAATATGCCATTTAGCAGATGCTTTTATCCAAAGCGACTTACAGTCATGTGCGCATACATTTTTACGTATGGGTGGTCCCGGGGATCAAACCCACTACCCTGGCGTTACAAGCGCCATGCTCTACCAATTGAGCTACAGAGGACCACTATGAGGAGAGTGTGTCTAAAGGGTAAACAGCCTAGATGTTTTATATAAATAAATACTATTTTTAACCAGAACACATGATTTCTCATGGTATTTGTTATAACAGGTGTTTATGATAAGAGAAAGTGAGCACTGAACCTCATAGAACACTACACCATTTCTGAAGGAGCATCATTTCAGAATGAAGACTGCTATAGTTCTGCCACTTGTGCTGTTCTGTCTATCTGGGGCATGGGCTCGGGGAGAGAATGGAGGGGTTATTGACTCAAACAGGCTGTTATTTAGTCGGGATTATTATGAGATTATTATAAAAAATATTGGTCAGGTATCCTCCGTAATAGAGGTCTTCTGACCTCAAAGGAAAAATTCATAAATAAAATATTTACTAAATGATATTATCATCATTATTCAGTTTGAGAGCCGAGCTGTGGAAGGTACTGACACCTGAGCAGACCACATCCCCTGATGGCTGAGCTGAGAGTGCTGAGAGACATGATGGTGGAGCAGAGAGTGGAGCTGAGGAACGTGGAGGCCAGACTGAGGGACAGCGAGGACAAGGTAGACGAGCGGAGAGTGGAGCTGATTCTGACCAAGAACAAAGTGGCAGGCTTGGAGGGAGGGAGGGAGACTGCCATGGAAATATGCTGAATCAATTATTGTTTAACTCAGCGGTGATAGTTGTTAATGTTTTTTACTTCTCTTTTGAAGCGTTTGAGACCAGAGAGACAGACGGTGAGGGAAAGGTTGACCAGCAGAAAGAAGAGATGATGGCTCTGCTAGTGGAACTGGAAAGAAAGAATGCAGGTATGAAGCGTGTTTTATTGTGCATTGACAGATTGCTGATGTTAGTTTTCACACTGTTTTCTCCTCAACTCCTGTTTGATGTCAACCTCCAGATGAAAACGAGCCTAGGGCAAAACATTTTCAGGCAAGAGAAAACATGCAAGGAGATTTTAAGAATTATCGTGTCTCATTTCAGCCTTGGATGCCAGACTGACAGCCAGTGAGGGTGAGATTTCAGGTCACTAAGTGATAGTACTAATAAATATCTCCTACAATTCTGTATATATGAGCTATGTCATCAATGCTTATGTACATTTTTCTTCATATTGTTGTAGCTTTGGAGGTCAGACTGAGCGTCAGTGAGAGCCAGGTGGAGGAGCCGAAGACAGAATGCAGCAGGTAATACAAATGTGGTCTCTACACAATCCTTCACTATAATGTAATGTATTCTTCATTTACAGCATCATGATCATTCAACATAATCAACACAGAACCATTGCATTCCCAGACACTGGTGTATGGCAGCGCTGACTGTATTTTATTGTGATGCATGTAATGATAATGTCATTCATTATCAAGGCAACTTCTCCCATTTGTTCCCTTGTTCACAGCTAAGTTGGTGTTCTCTGCTGGTTTGGGTTCAGGAGACGTTGGACCCTACAATGGCGAATTCCCATTGAAGTTCAGCAGAGTCCTCATCAATATCGGCAAGGCTTAAAACCCTTTTGCAGGCACAGTTCTAGTTACAGCTGTCTTGGTATCCAGTCTACCAGGGTCGGGAGTCCGTTCCAATTCAATTTAGTCCATTTGGAAAGTAAATAGAAATTCCAATTCAGTTTACTTCCTGAATTTACTGAATTGAAATGGAATTTACCCCAACCCTGTGGTCTAGACAGGATGTCACATATCCCTTGGTTACTCGGAAGAAAGACAACATTGATATCTCTTACTGTTTCTCCTGTGCAGGTGCGTTCACAGCACCAGTGCGAGGCGTCTACTACTTCAGATTCACTGTCAAGGATGACAGTGACAACGTTTACTATGGAGCACGCCTGCTAAAGAACGGCAATTAAGCAATAAGGCAAGAGGGGTTGTGGTATATGGCCAATATATGACGCAACACAGAGTGCCTGGATACAGCCCTTAGCCGTAGTACATTGACCACATACCACAAACCCCCAAGGTGCCTTATTGCTATTATAAACTGGTTACCAACATAATTAGAGCAGTAAAAATAAATGTTTTGTCATACCTGTGGTATATGGTCTGATATACCACGGCTGTCAGCCAATCAGAATTCAGGGCTCAAACCACCCAGTTTATAATGTTTAACATTGAATGGAATGATCATCTAGGTCATAGCTATTTAGCCAATGGTCTTACTGTAGAGCTGGAGGAGGGAGATGTGGTGCACATAAATCTCCCAGAAGGCTACATACTACACGATAGTGTAGACAACCACGGTATCTTCAGTGGCTTCCTGCTCTTCCCCATGTGAGGGCGACTGGAAGGCTGCATCTCAATACTCTGAAGGGGCTTCCTGTCCTCGTCTCCTTTCCTCCATCTGTGCTGATACTTAAGAACTGGACTGGTGAAAGCAAATGGCCGGTACATGTCCACTATATTGCGTTGACCTATCTTGTGGTTTCAGAGCAGTGATGATATAGGAGAGGGAACCATTTTAAACCTTTGAGATGCTGAAATCTGCCAAATGGTGATGTCACACTGATTACTAATAAAAACAATGAGAACTGAAAAATACTGTGTTGTGTGTCATTGCGATCACTCTCCCTAAGACAGAGATTCAATGCAAGGCACGTTAAAGCACTGCACACTATAACACACGTTTAAAGGTCATTTACGCTTGAGCCAACATGCCCAGTGTTTACCCTGAATTAGATCTCTGCGAACGTCTGTGAAAATGCCTTTAAAAGGCGCATTGTTGGCTGTATAGAGCACTGAGCTACAGTACAACGCGCCTGCACCGCGACTTGCATTGAATCATCACGCTTTGTCGGGTATGCACTTTTTAAAGGCAATGTTCCCACATTGGCGGAGACCACATTCACAGTAAACACTGCCCTCAAGCGGAAATTACCTTTAAATGGCGGATAAACAACAAGCACGATAGGATTGAATCTATTGTACTGTAGGAGTATGGATGGTCATTCAGAGTCTTGAGGTCTCTGTTTAATGCAGAGAGGTCTCTGTTTTAATGTTTAATGCCCCGTTAATGCAGAGAGGTCTTAAGTGTACAACTCAAAGAGCGAGAACTTCATCAAACGCTCCTCTACTGCCCTCTCCGCAAGACCCTCCGGGGCCCGCGAGGCACAGAGTGAGAGAGATCAATCGCCTCCCATATCACTCTCAACCATCCTCTCCCCCTCCCCCTCCCCCTCTTATTTTACCCTCCTTTCCATTCTTTTATCCTTTCCATCCCAAAATAAACAGGACGATTGATATAGTAACTTCTCAAGGTACTGCTCGCTAACTTTGGCGCCAGAATATTTTGACGGATGACTTGAGAGGGTTCGGCAAGGCCTTTTCTGTATTGATCCCTGAGTGAAATACTGTTGTGTGAATTTCTATCTCTAATTCAACCTAAGCTTGAATCATTACCAGAGGTTGTAAGGCTCTGGTTTTAATCATAAATGATTCAAGGTCCATAACCACGAAGAAGGATTTTTTGTATTTTTATTCATGGAGAGCTCTGGCGCCAAAATCACATACATACTGTTTTTATACCTCTTGACAAACAAAGGCACTATGCTCCTCCCACCTTTAGGTGGCTTTCTTAAACAGTTTCCGCCTTCTCCTTCACCCTTGAATGTTTAGTACCCCCTCTGTTAGTGGGTTGACACTACATGATAATTTGAATATCGTATACACATTTCTACTGTATTTGGGGTGAAATCCTTTAGTCATTATTCTTAATACACAAATTAATCTATCAAATACGAACAGAAGTGTCCATTGATTTAGAGTCCCCCCCCTTGAAGTCCTCATTCAGTGCTTATTGAGCCCATCCTTATTTCACAAGTGTCAGAAAAAAACCTGTAAGTCCCACACAGACACCCCTGGGTTCAAATACTATTTGAATTATTATTTTTAAATACTTTGAGCGGTCACTTTAGCCGGCCTGGAGTGCCAGGTGGGCGGGGTTTGCACTTTTGTGACTATTCTGTTGATCCCATTGCATCAGGCAAACTAAATCAATCACTGATAAAGTATTTGAAATTATGAAATTATTTCAGATTTTATTTGAACCCAGGTATGCTCTATAGTAGCAAGAACTACATTTGAACCTGGCTAGAATTACATAAAAAAAAATATCAAAGAGTCCAGGAAGTACACGTGGGAGTGAGTGCATAAGGTTACAAGGTAGTTTCTGAACAGGGCCCCAGAAACCATGACCAAAACACTCTGGCGGCCATTTTGAGTCCAAGATCAATCATGCCGACAGTTTCCTCCAACATACAGTGGGGGAAAAAAGTTTTTAGTCGGCCACCAATTGTGCAAGTTCTCCCACTTTAAAAGATGAGAGAGGCCTGTAATTTTCATCACAGGTACACGTCAACTATAACAGACAAAATGAGAATTTATTTTCTAGAAAATCACATTGTAGGATTTTTAATGAATTTATTTGCAAATTATGGTGGAAAATAAGTATTTGGTCAATAACAAAAGTTTCTCAATACTTTGTTATATACCCTTTGTTGGCAATGACACAGGTCAAACGTTTTCTGTAAGTCTTCACAAGGTTTTCACACACTGTTGCTGGTATTTTGGCCCATTCCTCCATGCAGATCTCCTCTAGAGCAGTGATGTTTTGGGGCTGTCGCTGGGCAACACAGACTTTCAACTCCCTCCAAAGATTTTCTATGGGGTTGAGATCTGGAGACTGGCTAGGCCACTCCAGGACCTTGAAATGCTTCTTACGAAACCACTCCTTCGTTGCCCGGGCGGTGTGTTTGGGATCATTGTCATGCTGAAAGACCCAGCCACGTTTCATCTTCAATGCCCTTGCTGATGGAAGGAGGTTTTCACTCAAAATCTCACGATACATGGCCCCATTCATTCTTTCCTTTACATGGATCAGTCGTCCTGGTCCCTTTGAAGAAAAACAGCCCCAATGCATGATGTTTCCACCCCCATGCTTCACAGTAGGTATGGTGTTCTTTGGATGCAACTCAGCATTCTTTGTCCTCCAAACACGACGAGTTGAGTTTTTACCAAAAAGTTATATTTTGGTTTCATCTGACCATATGACATTCTCCCAATCCTCTTCTGGATCATCCAAATGCACTCTAGCAAACTTCAGACGGGCCTGGACATGTACTGGCTTAAGCAGGGGGACACGTCTGGCACTGCAGGATTTGAGTCCCTGGCGGCGTAGTGTGTTACTGATGGTAGGCTTTGTTACTTTGGTCCCAGCTCTCTGCAGGTCATTCACTAGGTCCCCCCGTGTGGTTCTGGGATTTTTGCTCACCGTTCTTGTGATCATTTTGACCCCACAGGGTGAGATCTTGCGTGGAGCCCCAGATCGAGGGAGATTATCAGTGGTCTTGTATGTCTTCCATTTCCTAATAATTGCTCCCACAGTTGATTTCTTCAAACCAAGCTGCTTACCTATTGCAGATTCAGTCTTCCCAGCCTGGTGCAGGTCTACAATTTTGTTTCTGGTGTCCTTTGACAGCTCTTTGGTCTTGTCAGCCACCAATTGTGCAAGTTCTCCCACTTAAAAAAATCCAGAAAATCACATTGTAGGATTTTTTATGAATTTATTTGCAAATTATGGTGGAAAATAAGTATTTGGTCACCTACAAACAAGCAAGATTTCTGGCTCTCACAGACCTGTAACTTCTTCTTTAAGAGGCTCCTCTGTCCTCCACTCGTTACCTGTATTAATGGCACCTGTTTGAACTTGTTATCAGTATAAAAGACACCTGTCCACAACCTCAAACAGTCACACTCCAAACTCCACTATGGCCAAAAATACTTTTTTTCCCCACTGTATCTGCTCACAATTAATTTGACTAGACACACCATTCAACACTGTTGTATAATGTTCAGTCCTTTTTATTCTCTCTGACTTATCCAGACAGTATTAACCAATAGAGTCACACACGAGCTACAGCATATTACTCACGTGCTGGTTTAGATGAGTTTCAGAATCATTGATTAATTTAGCATATAAATTGGGGCGGAAACACGCAAAAAAAAGCGTATCTCTCTAAGGTCTCGAGGTGGCCAAAAACCTTCTGACTGCCAGCCAGCAGGTAAGGAACACGTCAGCTAAATTAATCCAATAAAAAAAAGGGAGATTGGATTTTTTTCTCTCTCTCTCTCCTTGCTGCCAACCTGACAGCTCCCCCAGTTTCTCAATTTCACTTCGACTTTGAATACTGGCACAGTGATGCAAAAAGAATATACACTGAGTATATAAAACATTAAGAACAGCTGCTCTTTCCATGACAGAGACTGACCAGGTGAATCCAGGTGAAAGCTATGATCCCTTATTGATGTCACTTGTTAAATCC
The DNA here is from genome assembly GCF_020615455.1 of Coregonus clupeaformis. Lineage (NCBI taxonomy): Eukaryota > Metazoa > Chordata > Actinopteri > Salmoniformes > Salmonidae > Coregonus > Coregonus clupeaformis. The sequence continues at coordinate 45,776,151 of NC_059194.1, read as the reverse complement.
ACTTCAACCAGTGTAGATGAAGGAGAGGAGACAGGTTAAAGAAGGATTTTAAAGACTTGAGACAATTGAGACATGGATTGTGTATGTGTGCCATTCAGAGAGTGAATGGGCAAGACAAAATATTTAAGTGCCTTTGAAGGCGGTATGGATAGTAGATGCCAGGTGCACCGGTTTGTGTCAAGAACTGCAATGCTGCTGGGTTTTCACGCTCAACAGTTTCCTGTGAGTATCAAGAATGGTCCACCACCCAAAGGACATCCAGCCAACTTGACACAACTGTGGGAAGCATCGGAGTCAACATGGGCCAGCATCCCTGTGGAACGCTTTTGACACATTGTAGAGTCCATGCCTCGACAAATTGAGGCTGTTCTGAGGGCAAAATGAGTGGGGGTGTTCCTAATGTTTGGTATACTCAGTGTATATGGTTGGAGCGAAAGTGGGGGGTATCCTTCAAAAGGGTTCCTTACACCTCCACCGTTATAGCTGATGGGTGGTGAGTATTATAGCATAAAATGGCTACCGTAGCATCCAATGCTCAACATTAGCATGAGGTCACCCGCTTAAAGTAGGTCTATAAAGTGCTTTGAGCACTTGGGAAGGTGCTTTACATGATCTATCATCATCCTCATCCGAAACTCATCCATCTTTGGTATTGGCATGACAGTCACATATCTTGAGGAGGTTGAGCACATCTGTGGATCTAAGGGCCTATATGTTTTGATGCATGGGAGATCATGCCTAAAATAACGATGGAGGTCCTGTTCAATACTGTGGATGATATCTATATGGACATATGGTCCACTAAATCAGCCAATAGGGCTTTTCTTATGGCAATCAATACAATATGTTCATGATCATTTGAAAGGCCTAAATGTATATGGTGATATACTGTTTATAGTATTGTAATGTTTTGATATTCTTTATTTAGTCAACCATCGATTTCACATTCATCAAAACAAACCGTATTATTTTTACCCAATAATATGAAAACGGTGAACACAAAATGAGCAATAAAAAGAAATAATGCCAAAGTGACAATGAAGCTGTATGTATTTGCGTTTAATAATAATGTTTACCCGAACAATCTTCTTGCTGGAGACACGGAACCGATAATTGAGTCTCTCGTCACAGAGTAATGAAATTGCCTCCTGAATGTCAAAGTGCGGAAATTGAGAAAACATTTCATTTGTAGCATGACATTTTGGGAGTCATGTTTGAGCAATTTGAGTTCTATAAAAGTTTAGTGTATGCGTGCGCATCTATGTGTTTGTGCGTGCGTGTAACATGCATCTGTATGTCTCTGTGGGTGTGTGTATACTCGTGTGTGTGTGTGTGTGTGTGTGGGTGTGTCTGTGTGTGTATGTGTGTGTATATGTGTGTGTGTGTGGTCTGACCCAGACAACAGCACTAAAGATCAGAGCCAGGCCCTTATTTCACTCTCCAGTGAAATAATCCCACTTCAGCTACCAGCCATGAGAAATCCTAACGGGCAAACCAACCTCTCTCAGAACCAACTGGAGTAGACTCTCCTGGCCAAGATTACACGGGGCTTCTCTCCTCTAGGTTTTTCAACCCCCAACCCCCCAAACACGCACTCGTGCATGCATGCACGCATACACACACAGTGGGTGTTCTCAGGTCACCGTGACCTGAATTATGTTCCCTTTCTCAACCTAATGATACTCGTTCTGTTCTGTTCGCCACACCGACACTTTGAATGAAATGAACCTGAATCAACGACATCTTGACAGATGTCTAATTAAATGACCTGACAGCAACAATCGCTCGCAGGACTACCGGGCAACTGGTAAAGAAGTGTGTGTGGGTCTTTTGAGCTCTCCATCTCTCCATCTCGCCACCTTTCTTTATGGACCCAAACTAAGTATTTCAATGCAGTATGGTAGTAGCTCCATCTTGCCGTCTGATAGAGGTGTACTATTTGCCAAACCAACCAAATCTTACAGATCTACACAAGTGCATTGGTTCAGGGGCTAGGTGTTGTTGCTGGACCAACCACTATCTCCAACCACTATCTCCAACAAACACCAAGGTTAAGTAACTCCCCACCTAACAAGCCCCAACAGATCACTGCATAACCTGATGGCCCAATGACCTACTCTGTATTCCACTGTAACTCTATTGCCCTATCGCCACACAAACATGGCAACGGCTGCTGTCAAAACAAACTTTGACAATGACTGATGTGGGATGTGTTGCCATGTTGGCAAAAATCCCCTCTGCATTGTACATCATTGTCAAAGTTTGTTTTGACAGCAGCCGTTGCCATGTTTGCGTGGCGATAGGGCAATAGTTACAGTGGAACGGGGCTAGGTGTTGAACTGGTGGAATCAATGTTTGTTTCCACGTCAATTCAACCAAAAAATTAAATGTGATGATGTTGAATCAACGTGGAAAGCTGAAAGCTGAAGGGAATTTTGTACTCAACTTTTAACCTAAATCCAATGACATGGTGACATTTTTTGTTGATTTCATGTTGAATTCACATTAGTTGATAACTTAACCAAATGTAAATCAAAACTATACGTTGAAATTAGGGTTGTGCCGAGTAGTCGGACAAAATGAGTATCGTAACAGATATTGGCAATTTTCCGTCATCATAAAAAATATATATGCCAACGCCCATCTTTCTCATGTCAGTCAGACATGTGTGACGTTCTATGCGGTTTAAATAACTCAACTGGCTAGTTTGCCTGTCTGTAAAGAGAAGGGGGGCTGTACGTTGACCCTGCTGCTCTGATTAGATAGAGTGAAGCTGTAGCCTAAATCTCCATCCACTCACTTCAGAATTTCACCAGATCACATTTCCTCACATGTTGTCAGGCTGATCATTTAGATTGTTGCTGCCTGCTACTATGATAAATCACATGGCAGGGATGTTTTCTATCAAGCTATCAGTGTGTATAATATCTAACAAGCAGGGAAAGGGTAGAGAAAAAATATGAAACTCTGATGCGCATTCTGACTGAGTGACAGCATACTTGGCTGCCTGCTGCAAGTTGAGGGGAGACACAGACACACACCCCTCCGTGCCCTGCTCCTAATCGGCAGATTTTTTGAAGTGAGAACGTGTAGGGAGGTATTTTGCCAACATCTAATTAGGCATATTAAAACACTTCTGTTTTTTCCCGATCACGAGTATCATCCGATCCGACTATCAACTGTCAATTTATGGATATGATTACGAATATGAGTATGGCCATGTTAGCACACCCCTAGTTGAAATGAAGTCTGTACCCAGTGGGATATCTGTTATACAATTCTGTGGGTCTTGTTATATGGTGTGTGTGCGTGTGTGTGTGTATGTGTAACACCACACCACACCAGGGTACTGTTATCTGAGAGCCTGGAGATAACCCTGCTTACTCTTGGCAGTCCACATGGAGCATTACATTATTCTCTCTGTGTGTGTGTGTGTGGCCATACATTTCACAGACAGGGAGCTCAATGTGGTGAGGGAGCATTATTTGTTGTTAATTGATAATTAAATGTGATACAACACAGTGTGTTGTCATCCTTTTCTATGTTTCACTATGACAAATGGACTGATACAGTAAAAGCACCAAGGTACATTGGTAGCGCACGTGTACAGACACACAAACCCATGCAAGGACAAACACACATAAATACACACTCCCACACGCAATCCCAACCAGTTTATCATGGATCTTTGTACTATCACCAGGCATCGTATTCGAATAGAGCTGTACTCCGTTTGGCATTTCGAAGGTCACGCTACCACGTGGATCCTACTGTCTTTTACGTCCATCTTTGTTAGACAGAAAGGTTAAAGAACTGTCCTCGGAGCCCGCAGGCAAATATTACCTCATGACAATGTGACCAATATTAGCCTTGAAACCGGTTAGGAGCAGCAGGAGAAACTGTATCTCTGAGACATAGTTTGTGTCCCAAATAGCACCCTATTCCTTATGTAGTGCACTACATTTGACCAGGGCTCATGACAAAGTGTCCAATATTAGCCTTGATGCTGGTAAGGAGCAGTGGGAGATACCCACTGGGCCCATAGGGCTCTGGTCAAAAGTAGTGCACTTTGGGAATAGGGTGCCATTTGGGACGCATCCATACTGTTACCCCTGTGACTTCTTCTCCATTTCCCCTTTATTTTGCGTCACTTCGTCACATAGGATAGAATAGAAGAGTTGTTCAACCCCTTTAACCCTCTTACATTCCACAGTTAATTAAATAGTGTTAATTAATAGTGATATGTTCTGGGGTTAACTTGAGGGGATTCCCTGCTCTACAAAAAGACAACATTCCTGGCTATAAAGCACAGGAGAGGCTGTGATTGTACAGAGTCTGTAATCGAGCCATAACACAGGTTGTGATTTTGTGTCACAATATCATTAGCTATTTTAATGACTTTCCCCAGGGCAACTACCAACCCCGTTCATGATTACCTCAAATTAAACTGGACCTATAACTTAGACCTTGTTGATGTTTTAGGACTGTTTACATCAGTAGTTGTCACAAAGTGATTTACAACAACCTAGCCTCCCTAAGAGCTAGCAGACGCATAGTGGTAATCATGGAAAACTCCGTACATGTACACACACACACACACACACACACACACACACACACACACACAGTAAGGGGCATCAAATATCATTACCAGCAAGGCTGGCATCAGGTGAGCAGAGCCACCAGGGGAAATATCTAGAATTTATTTTATTTAATATAAAATATATATTGCATTCTAAAAATATCCGCCAGCTTGCCGCCGCTGGTCACTGACCAACAGTGTTGGGTAGGTTACTTTCTAAATGTAATCCATTACAGTTACTAGTTACCTGTCCAAAATTGTAATCATAATGTAACTTTTAGATTACCCAAACACAGTAACGTAATCGGATTACGTTCAGTTACTTTTGGATTGCTTTCCCCTTAAGAGGCATTAGAATAAGACATTAGAACGTTAGAACACTCCAAAACGCATCGGAACATGCCACGGACCTCTGGACCTGCGCTGGCTGGTTACAGCGGTAATTGCAAGCCCTGTGCATCCTCCCCGTGTCGCCTTCTCCATAGCAGCCCCCCGCTCATAGTCTGCTTTCCGCAAATCTCTCTCCCTCTTTATTCTCTGATTCCCTCTCTCTTTTCTCTCTTTCTCTCTCTCATCTTGTTCATTTCTCTCGCCCGTCTCGACTGGCTGCCTAAGATTAACCCGGGGACATACCGTGGAGTTTGTTGGATATGACAAATCCAAGATGGCATAGCAGTGCGGTCGTGTTCTTTGTTGTGTGTCTGTGTAAATAGCCAGTTTTTTTTTATTTTTCGTACATATTTCCCTATCACACTTTTCATCCTTCTACAAAATATACTTTACTGCAACCCGCCTCACTCAATGTGGAATGGATTCTATTATTGACTTACCTTTTATCTAGAATCTCCAGTTGATACCAGCTACCCAGCTAACTAGCTACTTGCTATTAGCCACCGTTAGCGGTTTTCACCCAGAACATAGGACTTTCTGCCGGAATAACTGAATCGCTGGACATTAACACCGGATCGCAACTAGCTAGCCGCAACCGAATTGGATGTTGCTGTTTGGCTAATCACTACTGCCCCTGAAGCAAGCACCAGTTAGCCTTGAGCCAGGCCCATATCCCGGCAATCTACCTCTCTGTCTACCGGACGGGAGTAGCTAGCTAACTAGCTACTTGCCATTAGCCATCGCTAGTGGTTTCTCACCATTGTCTGTGGCCTGCACTACCTACCGGCCAGCTCTAGCCTGGACTATTATCGGCCAGTCTGCACTGTCTGCACAGCGCATTATCGACCCAGAACATATCGGTTTTTCTGCCGGAATCACTGATTCACTGGACCTTTAACACCGGATCATTGTAGCTAGAAAGCTGCAATCAAATGGACGTTGTTGTTGGCTAATCAGCCTCGAGCTAGCCGCAAGCCAGGCCCTTCTCCCGGCTATCTACCTCTCTGTCAACCGGACGGGACCTCCTAGTGTTGACACGGAGCCCCGCCGATCCAACATGACTGGTCTGCCGACGAAATCGTCTGATGTGATTACAACAGGTTTCCCGTTATCACGTTGACCACGAAGATCCATCTGCTAGCCCCGGCCCGCTAGCACACGCTAGCCGTGGCCTCTTGCTCGCTAGTGCTATAGCAGCCCCCGAACTACCTCCGAACTCTCCTATTGCTGTTCACCGGACCATGATAACTCAGCTATACAGCTGATGCCTGCTGGACTGTTCCTTTATACGGTACCACATCCTGTTTATGTTTAGCCTCAGCCCAAACTTTGTCGCCATTACCAGCTGTTGTCTTAGCTCTCGAATAACACCTGTGATTGCTTTATGCCTCTCTCCCGTTTCAATATGCCTTGCTTATTGCTGTTTCGGTTATTTCTTATTGTACTATTTCACTGTAGATCCCCCAGCCCAGCTCAACCTGCCATAGATAGCTCCTTTGTCCCACCCCCATACACGCGGAGACCGACTCAATCGGTGCTTCCAGTGATGCTATCTCTTTCATCGTTACCCAACGCTTAGGTTTACCTCCACTGTACTCATATCCTTCCATATCCTTTTTTGTACATAATGCCCTGAATCTATTCTACAACGCCCGGAAACCTGCCCCTTTTATTCTCTGTACCCAACGCACTAGAAGACCAGTACTTAAAGCCTTTAGCCGTATCCTTATTCGACTCTGTCACGGTTTACTAAGCCAGAACCCAGAAGCAGACCAGGACAAGGTAAGTTGAAACAAAGGTGAGTGTTTATTTAATAGATCCACGAGTGAGGCTGAATAATCCAGGGAACAGAGCGGGTGGCGTGGATGGGTTGTTGGGGGTGCAGTGGTAGGTCCAGTAATGGCTCGGCAGCCGCCGACCATCAGGCAGAGGTTGGGTGAAGGTTCCGGATGAGTGACTGCAGATGGAACAAAACGGAGGTAAGTACAAAACAAGCAAACAAGGTGCAAAACAACAAAACTAACGCTACATGCTCTAAGGCTGATCCACTGATAAACATACTGTTCATGGCTAACGATCCGGCAGGGAATGGATGTTAGGACAGAGCCTAAGAAGGGTGATGATCAGGACCAGGTGTGCAGATTGCTGATGGGATGCAGGTGCGGAAATCAAGAGAGCTCCCGCCTAGCAACGTTGCCCGGCAACCAGGCAGGGAGCGTTCCAGAACCCTCGGGAAACTGGAGATCCCGAGCAGAAAAACTAATACCCAGACAGAAACCGACTCAGACTGCAGGGATCGTTACAGTACCCCCCTCCGACGAACGCCACCGGGCGGACTCCCGGAGCGCCAGGATGGAGGCGGTAGAAGTCACGAATGAGGTCAGCATCTAGGATCTGTCGCCGCGGAATCCAACTCCTCTCCTCAGGACCATACCCCTCCCAGTCCACGAGATACTGGAAACCCCGGCCCCGCCGTCTGGAATCCATGATGCGTCGCACCGTGTAGGCAGGACCACCTCCGATCATCCGAGGAGGAGGAGGAGGAGGCGGAGGAGGCAACAGAGGACTGAGGAGAACAGGCTTGAGGCAGGAGACATGAAAGGTGGGATGGACTCTGAGCGTCCTCGGTAGTTTGAGTCGAACTGCCACCGGATTGATCACCTTCTCCACCACAAACGGACCAATGAACTTCGGTAACAACTTCCTAGACTCAGTCCGTAAAGGAAGATCCCGTGTGGCCAACCAGACCCTATCTCCGATGGTATAGGTGGGAGCGGGGATCCGGCGACGATTCGCCTGGAGCTGATACCGGTCCGAAACTCTAAGGAGTGCCTTTCTGGCCCGATGCCAGGTCCGGTGGCAACGACGAATATGGGCCTGAACAGAGGGCACTGAGAGCTCCTTCTCCTGAGAAGGGAACAAGGGAGGTTGGTAGCCATACAGGCACTGGAAGGGAGACATCCCAGTGGCAGATGTAGGGGAGAGTATTGTGGGCATACTCAACCCAAGGCAACTGAGAGACCCAGGAGGTGGGGTTGGAGGAGACAAGGCAGCGTAGCGTGGATTCCATCTTCTGGTTGGCTCTCTCCGCCTGACCATTAGATTGGGGGGTGAAAACCAGATGTGAGGCTGACTGTAGCTCCAATGGCCAAACAGAAGGACTTCCAGACAGCAGAGGTAAACTGAGGGCCACGGTCGGAAACGATATCACTGGGCAAACCGTGGACCCTGAAAACCTCCCTAACCAGGATCTCGGACGTCTCCGAGGCAGAGGGAAGCTTGGCAATAGGCACAAAGTGGGCGAACTTGCTGAATCTGTCCACGATCGTCAGAACGACCGTGTTTCCCTCAGAAACGGGCAACCCAGTGACAAAGTCCAGGGCCAGATGCGACCATGGTCGCCGGGGAATAGGAAGGGGGTGAAGTAGTCCAGAGCTGGGCCGATTGGTACTCTTATTCTGCGCACACACTGGACAGGCAGCAACATAACCCCGAGTATCCTCGGCCATGGCAGGCCACCAAAAAGCGTCTGCGAAGAAACGCCATCGTCCGAGCCACGCCAGGGTGACAAGCCATCTTGCTGGCGTGGGACCATTTGAGGACAGCAGGACGAACCGACTCAGGCACAAACAACCGACCGGGTGGACCGTTACCGGGACCGGGCTGCGTCCGAAGGGCCGCCATCACCTCCTCCTCAATCTTCCACCTAACAGCTCCCACGACGCAGTTCCGGGGGAGAATTGTCTCGGTCTTGGACCCACTCTCCTCCGTCTTGGAGAACATCCGGGACAAGGCGTCCGCCTTGCCGTTCTTAGATCCAGGTCGGAACGTCAGGGAAAAAATTGAATCGTCCGAAAAACAACGCCCACCTGGCCTGGACGGGAGTTGAGACGTCTAGCCGATTGCACGTAAGCAAGATTCTTGTGGTCAGTCCAGACAATAAACGGTTGCTCCGCCCCCTCCAACCAGTGGCGCCACTCCTCCAAGGCAAGTTTCACCGCGAGAAGCTCCCGGTTACCCACATCGTAATTCCTCTCCGCAGGCGAAAGGCGACGAGAGTAGTAGGCGCAGGGATGGAGTTTACTGTCCGTGGAGCATCGCTGCGACAGGATGGCGCCAACTCCCACATCAGACGCGTCCACTTCAACGACGAACTGACGGGCCGTGTCCGGCTGAGAGAGAATCGGTGCGTTGGTGAATCGCCTCTTCAAATCCAGAAACGCTCGATCCACCTCCGGATTCCACTTGAAGGTCCTGATACTGGAAGTCAAGGCAGTTAACGGAGCGGCCACACGGCTGTAATCCCGGATGAATCTGCGGTAGAAATTCGCAAACCCCAAAAATCTCTGGAGCTGCAATCTCGTACCGGGCTGGGCCCATTCCAGAACCGCTCTAACCTTCTCCTGGTCCATCCTAATCTCTCCCCTGGAGATGATGTACCCGAGAAAGGATGTCGTGTGGGCGTGAAACTCGCACTTCTCGGCCTTCACGAACAGGCGATTCTCCAACAATCGCTGCAGAACCTGCCGGACATGCTGGACGTGGTCGGAAGGTTCCTTCGAGAAGATCAGAATGTCATCCAGGTAAACAAACACAAAGAGACCGATCATATCTCTCAGGACGTCGTTCACCATACTCTGGAATACCGCTGGAGCATTGGTCAGTCCAAACGGCATCACCTGATACTCGAAGTGACCCATCGGTGTATTGAAACCCGTCAACCACTCGTCCCCCTCTCTGATCCGGACCATGTGATACGCATTGCGTAGGGTCTAGCTTGGTGAACACCGTAGCACCCTGTAAGGAGTCGAAGGCAGAACTCATCAAGGGCAGGGGATACTTGTTCTTGACCGTGATGTCATTCAACCCCCGATAATCAATACACGGTCGAAGAGAGCCATCCTTCTTACCCACAAAGAAGAATCCTGCCCCCAGGGGTGATGACGAGGGACGAACGAGACCAGCAGCTAGGGACTCCTTGATGTAGGTCTCCAAAGCCTCACGTTCAGGTCGGGAGATACTGTATAACCTTCCCTTGGGGTAGACAGCTCCAGGGAACAGGTTGATGGCACAATCATATGGTCGGTGGGGAGGGAGTGACAGAGCCTTCTGCTTACTGAACACTTCCCCAAATCGTGATATGTCTCGGGAACCAGGGACAAATCTGGGGGTTTAGCCTCAATCACCTGACTGGGAACCGAATGGGGACAGGCAGTCTTGAGACAGTTAGCATGACAATCAAGGCTCCAACTCGTTACCTTGCCCGTCACCCAATCGAACGTGGGATTGTGTTCCCTTCAGCCAGGGGTATCCAAGGACCAGAGGAACATGGGAAGACGGCAGAATGAAGAATGAAATCATCTCCGAATGATTCCCCGACAACAGCATCTTAACCGGTTCAGTCCTCATCGTGATACGTGCCAGACTACTGCCGTTCAGAGTGGTCGCTTCAATGGCTTCCGGCAATTGCTCCTTGGAAAGCCCCAGCTGTTCCACCAACTCGGCATCAAGAAAGCTTCCATCGGCACCTGAATCGATAAAAGCGTTAATCGCTAAGCTCTGATTCCTGTTCATAAGGGTAGCCGGGAAACTGGGTCTGACAGAGGTATTGAGAGGTCGAAACTGGCTCGCTAAAAGTCCTCCCAACTTTAGCGAGCCGCGCAGTTTGACGACCGCCGGGAACAGGTGGCGAGGTAATGTCCCGAACCACCACAGTAGAGGCAACAGTTAGTCCTACGTCTGAGTTGGCGTTCCTCCTTGGTTAACCCGTGCCGCCCGACTTGCATTGGTTCAGAATCGGGAGACAGGACCTCTCCACTAATCCTGTGTGGTGGACGATGATCGACGTATTCTGGTCCAATCCCCGACCCGACTGGAACCTGAGAAGCTGATCGATTGGACGGAACCCATTGCTTCTCCCTCCTTCGCTCTCGGACTCGATTATCCACCCGAATAGACAAGGCTACCAAGCTGTCCAGGTCACTAGGCTCCGGATAGGAGATCAACTCATCCTTGAGCTGCTCCGACAGACCCTGGTAAAAGACCGCTTGCAGAGACTCCTCATTCCACCCACTCTCCACAGCCAACGTCTTGAACTCGATCACGAAGTCGGCCACGCTGCGAGTTCCTTGGTGAAGCGAAAACAGGCGCCTAGCTGCGTCCCTCCCTCGGACGGAATGGTCGAAGAGCTTCCTTATCTCGGCCGTGAACCCCTGGTATGAAGCCATGCAGGGGTCTTGTCGTTCCCAAACGGCTGAAGCCCACTCCAGCGCTCGACCACGCAGCAACTCAATCACAAAGGCTATCCTAGCCTTGTCTGTGGCATAAGAGTAGGGCTGTAGATCGAACACTAACCCACACTGCATAAGGAAGGAACGGCATCTTCCCAGCTCCCCCTCATATTTATCCGGCGTCGGAACCTTGGGCTCACGGAAGGACACAGCTCCAGAAGCGGCAGGCGAGATGGGTGAAACCAGTAGTGGATCCTCCACCGGAAACTTGCGCTGGTTCTGGACCTCCGTCAGACCGGTAGAAAGGTTCCGAACTGACAACGCGATCTCCTGTAGTACCATGCCATGATGGCCCAACATCTTCTCCTGATGGGTAATGGCATGGCGAACAGAGTCCAGGTCCGCTGGGTTCATTACTGGCCGGATCGTTCTGTCACGGTTTACTAAGCCAGAACCCAGAAGCAGACCAGGACAAGGTAAGTTGAAACAAAGGTGAGTGTTTATTTAATAGATCCACGAGTGAGGCTGAATAATCCAGGGAACAGAGCGGGTGGCGTGGATGGGTTGTTGGGGGTGCAGTGGTAGGTCCAGTAATGGCTCGGCAGCCGCCGACCATCAGGCAGAGGTTGGGTGAAGGTTCCGGATGAGTGACTGCAGATGGAACAAAACGGAGGTAAGTACAAAACAAGCAAACAAGGTGCAAAACAACAAAACTAACGCTACATGCTCTAAGGCTGATCCACTGATAAACATACTGTTCATGGCTAACGATCCGGCAGGGAATGGATGTTAGGACAGAGCCTAAGAAGGGTGATGATCAGGACCAGGTGTGCAGATTGCTGATGGGATGCAGGTGCGGAAATCAAGAGAGCTCCCGCCCAGCAACGTTGCCCGGCAACCAGGCAGGGAGCGTTCCAGAACCCTCGGGAAACTGGAGATCCCGAGCAGAAAAACTAATACCCAGACAGAAACCGACTCAGACTGCAGGGATCGTTACAGACTCCTCCTCTGTTCCTCTGGTGATGTAAAGGTTAACCCAGGCCCTGTAGCCCTCAGTATCACTCCTACTCCCCAGGCGTTATCATTTGTTGACTTTTGTAACCGTAAAAGCATTGGTTTCTTGCACGTTAACATCCGAAGCCTCCTCCCTAAGTTTGAGTTATTCACTGCGTTAGCACACTCCGCCAACCCTGATGTCCTAGCAGTGTCTGAATCCTCGCTTAGGAAGGCCACCAAAAAATCTGAAATGTCCATCCCCAACTACAACATTTTCCATCTAGATAGAAATGCCAAAGGGGGTGGGGTTGCAATCTACTGTAGAGATAGCCTGCAGAGCTCTATCGTACTATCCAGGTCTTTGCCCAAACAGTTTGAGCTTCTACTAAAAATCCACCTTTCCAGAAATAAGTCTCTCACTGTTGCCGCTTGCTACAGACCCCCCTCAGCCCCGAGCTGTGCCCTGGACACCATATTTGAACTGATTGCCCCCCATCTATCCTCTGAGTTCGTACTGCTTGGTGACCTAAACTGGGATATGCTTAACACCCCGGCCAACCTACAATCTAAACTAGATGCCCTCAATCTCACACAAATTATCAACGAACCTACCAGGTACAGCCCTAAATCGGTAAACATGGGTACCCTCATAGATATCTCCGGACAAATTTACCCTCTAAATACACCTCTGCTGTCTTCAACCAGGATCTCAGGGGCTCAGTTCTCAGGGCTCAGTTCTAGGCCCTCTCCTATTCTCGCTGTACACCAAGTCACTTGGCTCTGTCATATCCTCACATGGCCTCTCCTATCATTGCTACGCTGACGATACACAACTAATCTTCTCCTTTCCCCCTTCTGATAACCAGGTGGCGAATCGCATCTCTGCATGTCTGGCAGACATATCAGTATGGATGACGGATCACCACCTCAAGCTGAACCTTGGCAAGACGGAGCTGCTCTTCCTCCCGGGGAAGGACTGCCCATTCCATGATCTCGCCATCACGGTTGACAACTCTGTTGTGTCCTCCTATCACGGTTGACAACTCCATTGTGTCCTCCTCCCAGAGTGCGAAGAGCCTTGGCGTGACCCTGGACAACACCCTGTCGTTCTCCGCTAACATCAAGGCGGTGACCCGATCCTGCAGGTTCATGCTCTACAACATTCGGAGAGTATGACCCTGCCTTACACAGGAAGCGGCACAGGTCTTAATCCAGGCACTTGTCATCTCCCGTCTGGATTACTGCAACTCGCTGTTGGCTAGGCTCACTGCCTGTGCCATTAAACCCCTACAACTCATCCAGAATGCCGCAGCCCGTCTGGTGTTCAACCTTCCCAAGTTCTCTCACGTCACCCCGCTCCTCCGCACACTCCACTGGCTTCCAGTTGAAGCTCGCATCTGTTACAAGACCATGGTGCTTGCCTATGGAGCTGTGAGGGGAACGGCACCTCCGTACCTTCAGGCTCTGATCAGTCCCTACACCCAAACGAGGGCATTGCGTTCATCCACCTCTGGCCTGCTGGCTCCCCTTCCTCTGCGGAAGCATAGTTCCCGCTCAGCCCAGTCAAAACTGTTCGCTGCTCTGGCACCCCAATGGTGGAACAAGCTCCCTCACGACGCCAGGACAGCGGAGTCACTCACCACCTTCCGGAGACATTTGAAACCCCACCTCTTTAAGGAATACCTGGGATAGGATAAAGTAATCCTTCTACCCCCCTAAAAAAAAAAAAAAAAAAAAAATTGTAAAGTGGTTATCCCACTGGCTATAGGGTGAATGCACCAATTTGTAAGTCGCTCTGGATAAGAGCGTCTGCTAAATGACGTAAATGTAAATGTAAATGTAAATCTCAGCGATCACTGCCTTATTGCCTGCGTCCGTAATGGGTCCGTGGTCAAACGACCACCCCTCATCACTATCAAACGCTGTCTAAAACATTTTAGCGAGCAGGCCTTTCTAATTGACCTGGCCCGGGTATCCTAGATGGATATTAATTAATATGCCATTTAGCCATTTGCCATTTAGCAGACGCTTTTATCCAAAGAGACATACAGTCATGTGCGCCTACATTTTTTACGTATGGGTGGTCCCGGGGATCGAACCCACTACCCTGGCATAACATGCGCCATGCTCTACCAATTGTGCTACAGAGGACCACGTTCATATTGACCTCATTCCGTCAGTAGAGGATGCCTGGTTGTTCTTTAAAAGTGCTTTCCTCTCAATCTTAAATAAGCATGCCTCATTCAAAAAATTCAGAACTAAGAACAGATATAGCCCCTGGTTCTCCTCAGACTTGACTGCCCTTGACCAGCACAAAAACATCCTGTGGCGTACTGCATTAGCATCGAACAGCCCCCGCGATATGCAACTTTTCAGGGAAGTCAGGAACCAATATACACAATCAGTTAGGAAAGCAAAGGCTAGCTTTTTCAAACATACATGTGCATCCTGTAGCACTAACTCCAAAAAGTTTTGGGACACTGTAAAGTCCATGGAAAATAAGAGCACCTCCTCCCAACTGCCCACTACACTGAGGCTAGGAAACACTGTCACCACCGATAAATCTACAATAATCGAGAATTTCAACAAGCATTTTGCTACGGCTGGCCATGCTTTCCACCTGGCTACCACTACCCCGGCCACCAGCGCCATACAACACTCCTTCCGTAGCCTCCAACTGCTCTTAAACACTAGTCAAACTAAATGCACGCTCTTCAACCGAACGCTGCTTGCACCCGCCCACCCGACTAGAATCACTACTCTCGGCGGGTCTGACCTAGAGTATGTGGACAACTACAAATACCTAGGTGTCTGATTAGACTGTAAACTCTCCTTCCAGACTCACATTAAATATCTCCAATCAAAAGTTAGATCTAGAATCGGCTTCCTATTTCGCAACAAAGCCTCCTTCACTCATGCTGCCAAACATGCCCTCGTAAAACTGACTATCCTACCGATCCTTGACTTCGGCGATGTCATTTACAAAATAGCCTCCAACACTCTACTCAGCAAATTGGATGTAGTCTATCACAGTACCATCCGTTTTGTTACCAAAGCCACATATACTACCCACCATTGTGACCTGTACGCTCTTGTTGGCTGGCCCTCACTACATATTCGTCGCCAAACCCACTGGCTCCAGGTAATCTATAAATCACTGCTAGGCAAATCCCCGTCTTATCTTAGCTCACTGGTCACCATAGCAACACCCACCCGTAGTCTGCGCTCCAGCAGGTATATCTCACTGGTCATCCCCAAAGCCAACACCTCCTTTGGCCGCCATTCCTTCCAGTTCTCTGCTGCCAATGACTGGAACGAACTGCAAAAATCTCTGAAGCTGGAGACTCTTATCTCCCTCACTAACTTTAAGCGTCAGATGTCAGAGCAGCTTACCGATCACTGCACCTGTAAACAGCCATTCTGAAATTAACCCACCCAACTATCTCATCCCCATATTGTTATTTATTTTGCTAATTTGCACCCCAGTATCTCTATTTCCACATCATCTTTTGCACATCTATCATTCCAGTGTTAATAAGAATTTGTAATTATTTTGCACTATGGCCTATTTATTGCCTTACCTCCATAACTTACTACATTTGCACACACTGTATATAGATTTTCTATTGTGTTATTGACTGTACGTTTTGTTTTACCCCATATGTAACTCTGTGTTGTTTTTATCGCACTGCTTTGCTTTATCTTGGCCAGGTCGCAGTTGTAAATGAGAACTTGTTCTCAACTGGCTTACCTGGTTAAATAAAGGTTAAATAAAAAAATTAAAAAAATGTCATGCATACAACAGGTCCGGCTTATTTAGTGCTGTTGGTTCACTGGCTAATAGGGTGACCACATATTAAAAAACCCTGATTTTGCGGGTAGAACCCTCAAAATCTGGGACTAATCAACCTTTTTTGTAAATGTGTTGCGTTTGAATTTGTTGATAAAATGTGGGACATGATTGTTTGGTTGAGGGATATGGGACAAAGGGCCAAAAGGCTTACCGGGGCTGAAGCCCCTGGGCCCAGGCCCGTGGGGGGCCCAAGAGGCAACAAACAAATAAAATAATAATAAGGGAAAGTAATAAGGAAATACAGTCCATTCGGAAAGTATTCAGACCACTTGAATTTTTCCACATTTTGCTATGTTACAGCCTTATTCTAAAATGGATTTTTGTTTAAAATAATCCATCATCAATCCACATACAATACCCCATAATGACAAAGCAAACAAATATATATATTTATTACATTTACATAAGTATTCAGACCCTTTACTCAGTAATTACAGCCTCGAGTCTTCTTGGGTATGACGCTACAAGCTTGGCACACCTGTATTTGGGGAGTTTCTCCCATTCTTCTCTGCAGATCCTCTCAAGCTCTGCCAGGTTAAATGATGAGCATGGTTGCACAGCTATTTTCAGGTCTCTCCAGAGATGTTCGATAGGTTTCTAGTCTAGGCTCTGGCTGGGCAACTCAAGGACATTCAGAGACTTGTCCTGAAGCCACTCCTCCATTGTCTTGGCTGTATGCTTAGGGTTGTTGTCCTATTGGAAGGTGAACCATTGCCCCAGTCTGAGGTCCTGAGCGCTCTGGAGCAGGTTTTCATCAAGGATCTCGCTGTACTCTGTTAATATTTTCCTTGATCCTGACTAGTCTCCCAGTCCCTGATGCTGAAAAACATCCCCACAGCATGATGCTGCCACCACCATGCTTCACCGTAGGGATGGTGCCAGGTTTCCTCCAGACGTAATGCTTGGCATTCAGGCCAAAGAGTTCAATCTTGGTTTCATCAGACCAGAGAATCTACCATAAAGGCCTGATTGGTGGAGTGCTGCAGAGATGGTTGTCCTTCTGGAAGGTTCTCCCATCTCCACAGAAGAACTCTGGAGCTCTGTCAGAGTGACCATCGGGTTCTTGTCACCTTCCTTACCGAGGCCCTTCTCCCCCGATTGCTCAGTTTGACTGGGCGTCCAGCTTTAGAAAGAGTCTTGGTGATTACAAATTTCTTCCATTTAAGAATGATGGAGGCCACTGTGTTCTTGGGGACCTTCAATGCTGTGAAACATTTTTGGTACCCTTCCCCAGATCTGAGCCTTGACACAATCCTGTCTCTGAGCTCTATGGACAATTCTTTCGACCTCATGGCTTGGTGTTTTCCTCTAACATGAACTATCAACTGTGGGACCTTATATAGACAGGTGTCCAATCGATTGAATTTACCCCAGGTGGACTCCAATCAATTTGTAGAAACATCTCAAGGATGATCAATGGAAAAAGGATGCACCTGAGCTCAATTTCGAGTCTCATAGCAAAGTGTCTGAATACTTAGGTAAATAAGGTCTTTCTGTTTTTAATTTTTAATACATTTGCAAAAAATGTAATTATGGGGCATAGTGTGTATATTGAAGTAAAAAAATAAATTTTAGAATAAGGCTGTAACGTAACATATTTTGGAATAAGTCAAGGGGTCTGAATACTTTCCGAATGCACTGTATTCACTACATGTATGTACAGTATATATTGTTTATGTAGTGTATAATTAGGACATTTTTTTACTTCAACCGCCAAACACAGGTGGACTCAGGAGCCCGCTCTCAATGACTGTAGACAGCCTGCTGCTGCCTACTGCCGCTCTGCTAATCGTCAGATGGGGGGAGCAGAGGAGGTAGTGTGCCCACATGGGTTACTGCTTTGATTGGGTAACTGATTAATAAAAAATAAATGTAAAAGATGCATAGTAATTAAATGTGACTGGTCAATTGTGTGAGTCAGGGGCTGGGCCCAAGCCTGTAGGTGGCCCAAGAGGCTCAATAAATAAATAATAACCTTTTTGTTGTTGTTGTTGTTTACCACAGGAGCCCACTCTCAATGCTCAAAGTACACCGGAGAGCGTAATTTAGCCACAGAGGATCAATAGCTTTTAAAAAATAGCAGTGGGTTAAGTTTAATCACAAGCACATACAGGTAACTGCCAAAATAAAAGAAACGCCAACAAAAAGTGCCTTTAATGGGTATTAGGCCACCGCCAAGGCCATCAATGCGCCTTGGCATAGATTCTACAAGCGGACCTAAACCATGCCAGGAAAATGCACCCCACACCAAATACTTTGTATCCCTCATTTACTCAAGGGTTTCCGTTATTGTGACAGTTACCGATATAACTACAGTCGGTCGAGAAGGCCACAGTTTGGGAAGCATGGACATAGACATATAATCCATAGAAGGGTTTTGGAACCTCTTACCCTGGCAGTTTGACTGTTAAACTCATGGGTAAACTAGCAAAGGCTGCCAGTCCTGACTTGAATGGGAGCTGCCATCTGGATTATATTTCTGTGGTAGGTTGTGACTGTAGATTTGTCTTTTGCAGATTTCAAAATACAATCGCAGCAAAAACAGTTTGGAAAGCAAAGACCTACTACTGAAAATAGAAGACTCATCTGTCTGTAGAACCAATATAACTTTTCTTTCTCAACAACTCCCAATTGTTTGCGAACAGCAGAAATGTTTTTCAAAGTAGCTCATCTTGAGATAGGCTATTGCCACGACGACGAGCGTATCGGCCATCACCGTGAGTAGCCTTCATCATTAGGTGAGTCAGTGTGCCACTGGAAATTTTATTTAGTAGCTTACTGTAGCCTAAAAATTATTTTCCACATTTCGTTGTGTTGCAGCCTGAATTAAAAATGTATACAATTTAGATTTTTAGTCACTGGCTTACACACAATGCCTCATAATGTCAAAGTGGATTGATGTTTTTCAAATTTTTTACAAATTAATTAAAAATGAAAAGCTGAAATGTCTTTTGTCAATAAGTATTCAACCCCTTTCTTATGGCAAGCCTAAATAAGTTCAGGAGTAAAAATGTGCTTAACAAGTCACATAATAAGTTGCATGGACTCACTCTTTTTGCAATAGTAGTGTTCTTGAATGACCACCTCCTCTCTGTACCCCACACATACAATTATCTGTAATGTCCCTCAGTCGAGCAGTGTCACGCCCTGGCTCTGGGACTCTGTTATGTTGAGCCAGGGTGTGTAGTTTCTATGAGTTTGTTTTCTAGGTTCATTATCTAGCTCATGTGTTTCTGTGTTGGCCGGGGTGGTTCTCAATCAGAGGCAAAGAGTATCAGCTGTTGCTTGTTGTCTCTGATTGGGAACCATACTTAGGCAGCCTGTTTTCCACAGTGTATTGTGGGATCTTGTTCCGTGTATGGTTAGTGTCTGTTACCTAGGACTTCACGTATCGCTTTGTTGTTTTGTTTTGTTTCGTGTGGTGAATCAAATAAAAGTATGTTCACTCATCACGCTGCGCATTGGTCCACTTCCTCCAACGATCGTGACAAGCAGTGAATTTCAACCACAAAGACCAGGGAGGTTTTCCAATGCCTCGCAAAGAAGGGAACCTATTTGTAGATGAGTAAAAATATAAAAAGGGCAGACAATGAATATCCCTCTTAGCATGGTGAAGTTATTAATTACACTTTGAATGTTGTATCAATACACTCAGTCACTACAAAGATACAGGCATTCTGTTAGGCCTACTGCTGCTAGGTAGCTCTCTCTCTGCTCTCTCCCTCCCCTCTGTCTGTCCTTGATTGCAGGAGTGAAGTCTGGTGTGCGGGAGTCAGGGTTCCAGCTGCAGCTCATTCACCATAATCACCTCAGCCTTTAAGACCCGGTCAAACTTACCACTCATCGTCAGATCATAGTCAAGACGACCATGTTAGTCTCGCTGCCGACTCAACCTGTTTATTTTTGCTCTTTGTGTTTTGGCCTGTTCTATTTACTTTTTCTCCTGTGCCACAGATATTTGGAACCTGACTCCTGCCTCCGCTTCACTCCTGCCACCACCATCCTGCTCTCCACTACCGGACCTCTCTTTTGGACTCACCACGGACACTAGGACATTACGGTACCACACCTGCCCTGACCTGGATCTGTTACCCTCCCTGTAACCTGGACTTGCTCTTCCCCTATTATTGGAAACCTGGACTATTGAACATTTTAAATAAACCTGTTAAACCTTCTCTGGCTTGGTGTACTTGTCTGCATTTGGGTTCTAATACTGGTAAATCATAACAGTATGATCTGACCCAAACGATGAACCCAGCAGACAGTAGCTTGGATACCACCCCAGAGTGCACTCAAATTTGGACTGCCATAGCCAATCAGGGCATTTTACTTGGCCAACATGATACCCTGTTTAAGACGATTGCTGAGGACAGTCAGGTGCTGCTTAATCAGGTTCAATTACTCACCAATCAAGTGTCTGCCCTTACTACCCCTTCAGCCCAGATCAGAGAGCCTTTTGTTCCTGCTCCAGAGCGCTATGACGGGAACATGGGAACCTGTGGCGATTTTTTGACTCAATGCTCGTTAGTGTTTGAACAACAGCCCCTCACCTACGCCTCAGAAAGAGCCCGTATTGCCTACCTTATCAACTCTACTAGCGGTTCCGCTCGTGCCTGGGGATCCGCGGTCTGGGAGAGTCAGTCGGACATTTGCAACGCTTACGTTGCCTTCACCACTGAGATGAGGAAGGTTTTTGACCACCCCGTACGAGGCAAGGAGGCTGCGAAACGGTTGTTTTCTCTTCGGCAGGGGGCTCGCAGTGTGGCGGAGATGGCAGTGGAGTTTCGGACTTTAGCAGCAGTGAGTGGTTGGAATGACGAGGCATTACAAGGAGTGTTCATCAATGCTTTGTCTGAGACTTTAAAAGATGAATTGGTGTCATATGATGAATCGCCTACGCTGGATAATCTTATTTCACTCACCATCAGGTTGGATAATCGGATTCGGGAGCGCCGCCGGGAGAGGAGTGTTAGTTCCAAGCAACCTGTCTGTCATCAACAAACTCCTCCCCGCATCTTCCCTACGGAGAAAGCCGTGTCTTCCCGAGTCGATACGAGGAGCACTGAACCCGAAGCCATGGAGGTGGGTCGTGCACGGTTGTCCTCAGAGGAGCGTGCACGTCGCATTCAGGCTCGGGTCTGCCTGTATTGTGGAGAAGCTGGTCATTTCGTTCCTTCCTGCCCAGTTCGTCCGGGGAAAAGGGCCGGCTCATCATTAATGGGAGAAGTTTTGGTGAGCCGAGCAGCGGATTCTTCCTCTTCTCCCCGCATTCTGCTCCAGGCATCCCTCCAGTGGCAGTTCCAGAATCTCTCTGTTAGTGCGCTGATTGACTCTGGTGCAGACGAAAGCTTTTTGGATAGAGAGTGGGCTCAACAAATGGATTTGGAGACTGTTCCTATGGACTGTCCGCTGCAGGCTAAGGGTCTGAATGGACAATTGTTGACCCATATTACCCATCAGACTGTTCCTGTTTGTCTTAGAGTGTCGGGAAATCATCAGGAGAACATTCAATTCCATATTATCGACTGCCCACAGACCCCTCTGGTCCTTGGTATCCCCTGGCTCATAAGACACAATCCACACATTGATTGGGTGACAGGTAGAATTGTTTCATGGAGCACATTTTGTCATGTGAATTGTTTGTGTTCTGCTCTGACTCCTGCCAGTACTGTGCCTCGACCTCCACTGGAGTCCATGGATCTTTCTAATGTTCCTGACGTGTATCATGACCTGGCATCCGTTTTCTGCAAACACAGAGCTACTTCTCTTCCTCCTCACCGGCCTTACGACTGTGCCATTGACCTCCAGCCAGGAGCCCCGCTCCCCAGCAGTCGCCTGTACAATCTCTCCCGGCCGGAGACGGAGGCTATGGAGAACTACATTCGGGACTCCTTGGCGGCAGGTATTATGCGTCCTTCCTCGTCACCTGTAGGAGCGGGATTCTTTTTTGTTGCTAAGAAGGATAAGACCCTCAGACCCTGTATTGATTACCGTGGACTTAACAACATCACCATTAAGAACAAGTATTCTCTGCCTTTGATTAATTCTGCTTTTCCCCTCCTTCATGGTGCTACCATCTTTACGAAACTGGATCTACGAAATGCGTATCACCTGGTGCGCATTCGTAAAGGTGATGAATGGAAGACTGCCTTCAACACACCCTTGGGACATTTTGAGTATCTGGTTATGCCTTTTGGGTTGTCTAATGCCCCTGCTGTTTTTCAGGCACTAGTCAATGATGTCCTTCGGGACATGTTGAATCGGTTTGTTTTTGTCTATCTGGATGATATCTTGATTTTCTCAGAGTCCTCCCAGGAACATGAACTGCATGTGCGCCAGGTGTTGCAAAGGTTGTTGGAGAACAAACTGTTTGTGAAGATGGAGAAATGTGAATTTCATGTGTCTGAGACCTCTTTTTTGGGTTACATCATCGCTCAGGGGGAGTTGCGGATGGACCCAGCTAAGATCTCTGCTGTCACGGACTGGCCAGCCCCCTCTACCCGCAAACAACTTCAACGATTTCTGGGGTTTGCGAACTTCAATAGGAGGTTCATCAAGGACTACAGCCGCATTGCGGCGCCACTCACCGCTCTCACCTCCATCTCACGACCGTTCGCTTGGAATGAAGGGGCCGAATCAGCGTTCGAAGAACTGAAACATCGCTTCGCCTCGGCTCCCATTCTGATGCAGCCGGACCCCGACCGCCAGTTTGTCGTGGAGGTGGATGCATCCGACACTGGGGTAGGTGCGGTGTTGTCACAGCGTTCTCCTGAAGATAACAAACTGCATCCCTGTGCTTTTCTCTCAAGGAAACTTTCTCAGGCAGAGAGGAATTATGATGTTGGCAATCGTGAACTGCTCGCCGTTAAGCTGGCTCTCGAGGAGTGGCGACATTGGTTGGAGGGGGCGGAACAACCCTTCATCGTTTGGACGGATCATAAGAATCTGGCTTACCTCCAGTCAGCGAAGCAGCTCAACCCCGTCAAGCCAGGTGGGCACTATTTTTTGGGAGATTCAATTTTTCTCTGTCTTACCGTCCTGGGTCACGCAACGTCAAGCCTGACGCCCTGTCTCGTGTTCATTCGGCTGTTGATACTGGTAGTAACCCTGAACCCATTTTGCCTCCTACCTGCAGTATTGCGGTCGTCACATGTGACATCGAGGGGATTGTTAGACAGGCTCAACATCATCAAGCTGACCCTGGGAGGGGTCCTCCTAACCGGATGTTTGTCCCTGAGTCTGCTCGCTCCCAGGTACTTCAGTGGGCTCACTCGTCTCCCCTTACCTGTCACCCTGGAGTTTCGCGGACCCTTGACTTTGTGCGACGGAAGTTCTGGTGGGCCACGATGGAGGCGGACACTCGAGCCTTCATTGCTGCTTGTACGGTATGTGCACGAAGTAAGAACTCCACCCAGGCCAGCGCTGGTCATCTACGACCTCTACCTATACCCAGCCGGCCCTGGTCGCATATCGCTATGGATTTTGTCACTGGACTTCCCCCCTCGTCTGGAAAGACTGTAATTCTTACGGTGATTGATCGTTTTCTAAGTTCGCTCATTTTTTGGCCCTACCTAAACTGCCCACTGCCAGAGAGACGGCTGATATTTTGGTTGAACATGTGTTCCGCTCTCATGGTCTACCCACGGATATTGTCTCTGACAGGGGTCCCCAGTTTGTCTCCCAGGTGTGGAAAGCTTTCTGTAAAGCTTTGGGCATTACATCCAGCCTGTCCTCTGGATATCACCCCCAGACCAACGGGCAAGCCGAGAGAGCGAACCAGGAGATGGAGACCGCTCTTCGCTGTGTCACAGGGTCTAACCCTGGGTCATGGAGCTCCATGCTCCCCTGGGTGGAATATGCTCATAACACCTTGACTAACGCTTCCTCTGGTTTGTCTCCTTTTTGTGTGCTCTGGGTTATCAACCTCCCTGTTCCCTTCTCAAGAGAGGGAACTGGCGGTACCCTCGGTGCAGTCCCACATGCGCCGCTGCTTCAAGGTCTGGAGGAAGGCCAGGGTAGCTCTGTCCCGAGCTTCGCGTACATGCAGAGGCAAGCCAACCGTCACCGGTCCCAGGCTCCCGGTTACTCTCCTGGTCAAGAGGTATGGCTGAAGTCACGGGACCTTCCATTGAAGGTGGAGTCTAAGAAGATGGCGCCTCGTTTTATAGGACCGTTCAAGATACTGTCTATTGTTAACCCCTGCGCGGTTAAGCTACAGCTTCCTGCCTCCCTACGGGTTCATTCCACCTTTCATGTTTCCCAGATTAAGCCTGTGTCGGTTAGCCCTCTGTGCCCGCCCTCTCGTCCCCCTCCTCCGCCCAGGATCGTGGGTGGGGGTCCGGTCTACACTGTCCGGCGACTTCTGGATGTTCGCCGCCGGGGTCGTGGTTTCCAGTACCTGGTGGATTGGGAGGGTTATGGTCCTGAGGAACGTTCCTGGGTGCCCAGGAGCTTCATTGTGGATCCTGCTCTGGTCCGAGAGTTTCATAGGTTACATCCCCGATAAACCCCGTCGGCCGCCAGGTGGCGTCCGTAGAGGGGGTACTGTTAGGCCTACTGCTGCTAGGTAGCTCTCTCTCTGCTCTCTCCCTCCCCTCTGTCTGTCCTTGATTGCAGGAGTGAAGTCTGGTGTGCGGGAGTCAGGGTTCCAGCTGCAGCTCATTCACCATAATCACCTCAGCCTTTAAGACCCGGTCAAACTTACCACTCATCGTCAGATCATAGTCAAGACGACCATGTTAGTCTCGCTGCCGACTCAACCTGTTTATTTTTGCTCTTTGTGTTTTGGCCTGTTCTATTTACTTTTTCTCCTGTGCCACAGATATTTGGAACCTGACTCCTGCCTCCGCTTCACTCCTGCCACCACCATCCTGCTCTCCACTACCGGACCTCTCTTTTGGACTCACCACGGACACTAGGACATTACGGTACCACACCTGCCCTGACCTGGATCTGTTACCCTCCCTGTAACCTGGACTTGCTCTTCCCCTATTATTGGAAACCTGGACTATTGAACATTTTAAATAAACCTGTTAAACCTTCTCTGGCTTGGTGTACTTGTCTGCATTTGGGTTCTAATACTGGTAAATCATAACACATTCTTCTTAACTCAGTTGCTGGAGAGGAAGGAAACTGGTCAGGGATTTCACCATGAGGCCAATGGTGACATTAAAACAGTTACAGAGTTTAATGGCTGTGATACAAAAAAACTGAGGATGGATCAACAACATTGTAGTTACTCCACAATACTAACCTAATTGGCAAAGTGAAAAGAAGGAAGCCTGTTCAGAATAAAAATATGACAAAACATGCATCCTGTTTGCAACAAGGCACTAAAGTAATAGTGCAAAAAAGGTGGCAAAGCAATTAACTTCTTGTCCTGAATACAAAGTGTTTTGTTTGGGGCAAATCCAATAATACAACACAATACTGAGTACCACTCTCCACATTTTCAAGCATAGGGGTGGCTGCATTATGTTATGGGTATGTTTATAATAGTTAACGACTGGGGAGATTTTCAGGATATGTTTTTCAGGTTGCGGTTGAGTAAGGTGGGAGGGGGGGCTATAAACAAAGCCTCGGGCCTACGATTTCTTAATCATGCCTTGACTGTCCCACACAATCCTGGAAATGTGTTCCCTACTGTCTAATATTGACAGAAAGGGCTCAGGGCAGTACACAAACAGCATGATTATGTAATGAATGTTGTTTTCTCTCTTCTCTCTCCCCCCTCTTCCTCTCTCTCTCTCTCTCTCTCTCTCTCTCTCTCTCTCTCTCTCTCTCTCTCTCTCTCTCTCTCTCTCTCTCTCTCTCTCTCTCTCTCTCTCTCTCTCTCTCTCTCTCTCTCTCTCTCTCTCTCTTTCTCTCTCTCTCTCCTGTCCCAGTTTGTTCTTTCTTCAACCAGATTCAGAGTGAACCATTGAAAGACAGTGTAACTGCATATAGCGGTCCCGACGGAATAGGATGAAAAAATAATAAGATGAAACACAGTGAAACGTTTGAACATCTTGTACTGTAAATGGAAATGTGTGATTAAAAATGACAATAAAAAGAGAACAGAGAGATCTTTAAAAAACGTCCGTACAAAATGTCGATACAAATAGTAACCGCTTACAATATGATCGCCTATACGATCTTAGAGTGCAAAGGTAAATGTATAGGCTATGGATACTTCCTCACAGTCAGGGGTGCACCTGCAATGGGAGTGCAGGTGCAGCAAGTTATTTTGATCTGCATAGCTATGAAACTATATCATACCATTACTAGTGTGAGGACTAGAACTTCACAACACCTCCGCAACTGCATTCAATTGGGCCAGGGTTTCATTTTTGGAATGTAGTATCAATACACGGAGCATAACAACAGGCAAATCATATAAAATTGATTACTGTTGTTAAGGATTGAAAAGCATTAATGAGAGTCGAGTGACTACTGAGCTGAACTCTGGGATGAGAATTAGGACAATAGACAAGACTTTAAGGATCCCTTCTTTAGATGAATTTCTGAAAAGATGGGCAAAGTTGCATGTGCATCAGAAGTTTTTAAACGTGCATAGTGGAGAACTAACAACAGGAGACAACACACTCAGGAGAAGGGAAGCAAACTAACACATGAACACGCAGACACTCACACTCAGTCATGCACACAAAGACGCACAGACATTCTGAAAAGATACACACATTGCTAAAACACACACACACACACACCTCTTCCAGACTGCTATGAATAAGGCTCTTTGAGTTGGCTGGTTCCCTTCCTATCAACAGAGCACCCTTACCCCCTGCCTGAAGTGGCTTAGAGGAGAACATGGAGTGGATCCCTACGCTCCCTACACTTCTCACCCTTTTGTCACTCCAGTCTCCAGTAATCTACCTCTCTCACCAGTGCTGACATCACCCCTCACAGGACACCTTGTTTTGGGGGTGAACAGGGTACGAGAGGAAGTAGTTCCCACGCCTCTCAAGTAGTTCTGCCTTTCAATCCCTAATCCCAGTGAGACAGCCTTAGCGAGGTAGGATGTCTGTGTGGGTGAGGAGTATGGGGGGGAGAGGGGCGGTGTTTGTGGTAAGTGTGAGTGTGTATGTGTGTGTGAGCGTGCCTACCTGCCTGTTTGTGTGTGTGTGTGCACCTTCCTGTGTGTGTGTGTGTGAGCGTGCCTACCTGCCTGCTTGTGTGTATGTGCACCTTCCTGTGCACCTTCCTGTGTGTGTGTGTGTGTGTGTGTGTGTGTGTGTGTGTGTGTGTGTGTGTGTGTGTGTGTGTGTGTGTGTGTGTGTGTGTGTGTGTGTGTGTGTGTGTGTGTGTGTGTGTGTGTGTGTGTGTGTGTGTGTGTGTGTGTGTGTGTGTGTGTGTGTGTGTGTGTGTGTGTGTGTGTGACCAAATGAGACAACAAATCTTTAGTGACTTAGAAAGCTCATTAAATTAAGAGAGGGAACATAATCCAGGTCAATGTGACCTGAGAACACACACCTACACGTTTGCACACACACTTTATGTCATGGGCATGAGAGAAAAATAACCTTCTGTTATAAGTGATGGTTTCATGTAAGTGATGGTTTCATGTAAATGAAATGTGAATGAATGTGAAAGAAAATGAGATGGATAAAGTTAAGGTCATCGGGATGAGACAGCTGTGGTAAGGGAGAGGGAGGAAATATAGAGGAAAATACTGTGTGTAGTCACTAGTCGTTTTTCTGTGTGTTCATAATACCTTTACAGGTTCATACAGTGTGTGTGTGACTGATGGATTACTGTATATTAAATGTGAAAGAGAATTTGATGGATTAACGATGAGATCATCAGCATGAGACAGGTGTGTGTGTGTGTGTGGCTGTGTGACAGTGAAGACACCTATGATGGGCACACAGAGAGGGCTATAGGGCAAACACTGCCCCATCACTCACACTGGACTGTCAACTCTACAAGACTGTCTGCCAGTACAGATACATATACAGGATCTCAAAGAGGAGAGAGAGAGAGAGATAGAGAGAGAGAGAGAGAGAGAGAGAGAGAGAGAGAGAGAGAGAGAGAGAGAGAGAGAGAGAGAGAGAGAGAGAGAGAGAGAGAGAGAGAGAGAGAGAGAGAGAGAGAGAGAGAGAGAGAGAGAGAGAGAGAGAGGAGAAATCAAGAGGAGAGTAGAGGGAAGACAGAGACAGAAATAGTGAGGTAGGGGGAGAGGGACAGAGAGAGAAAGAGAGAGGTAGGGGGAGAGTGACAGAGAGAAAGAGAGGTAGGTGGAGAGTGACAGAGAGAGAAAGAGAGGTAGGTGGAGAGTGACAGAGAGAGAAAGAGAGGTAGGTGGAGAGTGACAGAGAGAGAAAGAGAGAGGTAGGGGGAGAGTGACAGAGAGAGAAAGAGAGAGGTAGGGGGAGAGTGACAGAGAGAAAGAGAGGTAGGTGGAGAGTGACAGAGAGAGAAAGAGAGGTAGGTGGAGAGTGACAGAGAGAGAAAGAGAGGTAGGTGGAGAGTGACAGAGAGAGAAATAGAGAGGTAGGGGGAGAGATAGAAAGGGGAGGTAAACAGGGACAGTGAGTGGAAGAGAGGAGAGGAGGTGGAGAAGCTGACAGAGAGTGAATGAGTGACAGTCGGATTGCATGTGTGACTGTCTCTCCAACTGTCTGCCAGGCTGAAAGAATGGGCGGGAGGAGAGAGAGAGAGAGAGAGAGAGAGAGAGAGAGAGAGAGAGAGAGACAAATACTCAGACCTAAGAGAATCTTTCTTTCCCTAAATTATCATTCAGTACAAAGAATTTGAAACTTTAAAAGATGAAGAAAAAATATATTTCTTGGGTGAAAAGCCAAAATGTGTCCTGCTGCCACAACCTTAGGGACAGCCAATGAAACGTGCAATGTAATGTCAATAATATTTCCCATTTAGTTTTGTTTTGGCCATACCATGTCATGTGGCTTCTCAGTCAGGTTGAGACTGGTCTACTACTATTGCTTTAATGTATTGTTATTCTCATTAATATTGTTGTTGTAGTTGCTGTTAATGGTAATCCCATTTCCACTACACTATTATATGTATACTTTGACAATGTAAGTAATTTAACTTGCCATGTCAATAAAGTCTGTTGATTTGAATTGAGAGAGAGGGGGGGGATGAGAGAGGCAGGGAAAAAAGTGCCTCTCTCTCTTTCTCGGTTTCTCTTGCCCCAAGATAAGGTATGACTTATTATAGAGGACAGATGACCAAGGGTTCACAAAACCAGGGGCAAGACAACGCCACACAACCCTTTTATCAATCTGACAGGCTGCATCACATCACATATTGTGGGTTAATTGACGTGGCTTGGAGAGACGGGGGACATCTATGGACACTGCTCTGGCCACAGCATGGTAGAGAATGAGACTGGGAGTAGTTGGGGGTATTGGTAACAATTAAGAGAGCAGTGGCGAGTTAGATTGGTATATACAGTGAGGGAAAAAAGTATTTGATCCCCTGCTGATTTTGTACGTTTGCCCACTGACAAAAAAAATGATCAGTCTAGAATTTTAATGGTAGGTATATTTGAACATTGAGAGACAGAATAACAACCAAAAAATCCAGAAAAACCCATGTCAAAAATGTTAGAAATTGATTTGCATTTTAATGAGGGAAATAAGTATTTGACCCCCTCTCAATCGGAAAGATTTCTGGCTCCCAGGTGTCTTTTATACAGGTAACGAGCTGAGATTAGGAGCACACTCTTAAAGGGTGTATAAATGACACCTGTCCACAGAAGCAATCAATCAATCAGATTCCAAACTCTCCACCATGGCCAAGACCAAAGAGCTCTCCAAGGATGTCAGGGACAAGATTGTAGACCTACACAAGGCTGGAATGGCTACAAGACCATCGCCAAGCAGCTTGGTGAGAAGGTGACAACAGTTGGTGCGATTATTCGCAAATGGAAGAAACACAAAAGACCTGTCAATCTCCCTCGGCCTGGGGCTCCATGCAAGATCTCACCTCGTGGAGTTGCAATGATCATGAGAACGGTGAGGAATCAGCCCAGAACTACACGGGAGGATCTTGTTAATGATCTCAAGGCATCTGGGACCATAGTCACCAAGAAAACAATTGGTAACACACTACGCCGTGAAGGACTGAAATCCTGCAGCACCTGCAAGGTCCCCCTGCTCAAGAAAGCACATATACAGGGCCGTCTGAAGTTTGCCAATGAACATCTGAATGATTCAGAGGAGAACTGGGTGAAAGTGTTGTGGTCAGATGAGACCAAAATCGAGCTCTTTGGCATCAACTCAACTCGCTGTGTTTGGAGGAGGAGGAATGCTGCCTATGACCCCAAGAACACCATCCCCACTGTCAAACATGGAGGTGGAAACATCATGCTTTGGGGGTGTTTTTCTGCTAAGGGGACAGGACAACTTCACTGCATCAAAGGGACGATGGACAGGGCCATATACCGTCAAATCTTGGGTGAGAACCTCCTTCCCTCAGCCAGGGCATTGAAAATGGGGTGTGGATGGGTATTCCAGCATGACAATGACCCAAAACACACGGCCAAGGCAACAAAGGAGTGGCTCAAGAAGAAGCACATTAAGGTCCTGGAGTGGCCTAGCCAGTCTCCAGACCTTAATCCTATAGATAATCTGTGGAGGGAGCTGAAGGTTCGAGTTGCCAAACGTCAGCCTCGAAACCTTAATGACTTGGAGAACATCTGCAAAGAACAAAATCCCTCCTGAGATGTGTGCAAATCTGGTGGCCAACTACAAGAAACGTCTGACCTCTGTGATTGCCAACAAGGCTTTTGCCACCAAGTACTAAGTCATGTTTTGCAGAGGGGTCAAATACTTATTTCCCTCATTAAAATGCAAATCAATTTATAACATTTTTGACATGCGTTTTTCTGAATTTTTTTGTCGTTATTCTGTCTCTCACTGTTCAAATAAACCTACCATTAAAATTATAGACTGATCATGTCTTTGTCAGTGGGCAAACGTACAAAATCAGCAGGGGATCAAATCCTTTTTTCCCTCACTGTATGTGTTGTGGGCTTGTGGAGGGATGAGGGCTGGCAACCATCCCCAGGAAGACTCGTAGCTGGTTAACAAATTCCAATTTCTTCATTATACAGTTGGAGCTCACCTGGCAGAGGTCTCGTGTTCCTTGAGTTGTGCCTCTGGGCGATGTCAATCAAGCCATATATAAAGGTGGGGTTGAGGTTAGGTGTGTGTAGGAAGGAAGGAAGGAAGGAACAATACATTTTCAAATTATTCACAAAGGGCCCTGGAAGCAAATAATCTATCACATAGCTTTCCCCTGTCCAGTGTTTTCAAATCAGTGAAGCAACTGAAGGAGATGACATTAGGAAGCTAATTCAGACTTTTGAGAAACAAGTTTAGGCTTTGACGTCATCCTGGAACGAGAACAAAAGTAGGGGTGACAAAACATGTTGCTCATCCTCCGAAGACGGTATCTTCACCAAACACAAACACAAATGTTTTTTCCACGGCTTGTCACAATTCCCATCCGCAAGCAGAAAACACAATTATCTACAGTTGTCACGACGGCATAAACCTAGGACTCATATTTGGCTGCGATGCCGTAATCACATTTGCACAAGCCACTGGAGGCATGAATAGTCTGCCTCTAATCATATTGGAAATGCCCCAAATGGCACACTATTCTCTACATAGTGCCCTACTTTTGACAAAGACGGCTCATATTGCTCTGGTCAAAAGTAGTGCATTATGTAGGGAATAGGGTGCCATTTGCAATGCAGTCACTGCATTTGATAGAATGTGTATATACAGTGCCTTCAGAAGGTATTCACACACCTTGACTTTTTCCACATTTTCATGTGTTGTAAGGTGTGATTAAAATTGATTTAATTGTCCTTTTATTCTCAACAATCTACACAAAATACTCTGTAAAGTCAAAGTGGAAGAAAAATTCTAACATTTGTACAAAGAAATTATATGAAAACGAAAACACTAAAATTATATACTGATCATGTCTTTGTCAGTAGGCAAATGTACAAAATCAGCAGGGGATCAAATATTTTTTTCCCTCACTGTATATGAAAACTAAAACACTAATATATCTTGATTACATAAGTATTTAACCCCGAGTCAATGCATGTTAGAATCACCTATGACAGTTTTTCTGGGTAAGTCTCTAAGAGCTTTGCACACCTGGATTGTACAATATTTGCAAATATATATTTTTTTCATTCTGGTTGTTGATCATTGCTAGACAGCCATTTTCAAGTCTTGCAATATATTTCAAGCTGATTTAAGTCAAAACTGTAACTAGGCCACTTAGGAACATTCAATGTCATCTTGGTAAGCAACTCCAGTGAACAAAACATTAGGAACAGCTTCCTAATATTGAGTTTCACCCCTTTTTGCCCTCCTTCTTGTAATAATGGTTCCGACATCACTGTTGTAACCTATGTTATGCAGTACAATCCCTGCTTAAACCTTCTTGACTGTTTGCCTAGTCCTGTATTTATAGGAAGGAAGGAAGGAAGGAAGGTGTGTGTTTGTGTAGGTGTGTTTGTGTGTGTGTGTGTGTGTGTTTGTGTGTGTGTGTGGGTGTTTGTGTGTGAGAGAGATGGACAACAGACGCTGCATGGCAATCAGGGCTAGCGGCAGAAGTGTAGTGGATGTTCAACATGGAAAGCTGATTCTGGGCTTGAAATGCCTGCTGAAAACATTTGAAACAGTGTGTTCTCACTTAAACTGAGATATGGCCATAGGTTGGAGAATGTTAGTCAGGTTATGATGTTTGTGGTAATGCGCGTCTATAGGTCTGCCAAGGCCCATCATCAGACACATGTCACATAGAGGACCCAGACCGACACTCATCACTAACATCTAAAACCTAAACCAACACCATTTAGCGTGCCGTGCGCTTAGGCTACCCCCCTCAAAGACCATTAGCCCAACACAGGGAGCAACGATACACACGCACACACACACCAATGCCTAAGCAGTGGGCCAACTCATAGATGTTAGCAAACGGGCATGGTGGAAAAATCTGCCGTTCTGACCTTGAGCAAGGCAGTTAACCCCCAACAACTGCTCCCCGGGCGCCGATGGCGTGGAAGACGATTAAGGCAGCCCCCCACACCTCTCTGATCCAGAGGGGTTGGGTTAAATGCGGAAGACACATTTCGGGTGAATGCATTCAGTTGTGCAACTGACTAGGTATCCCCTTTTCCTTTCCTTTCCATTAGCTCAACCCATCTGCCCCCTACTGGGTTCCAGTGCTGAGATGCTAATCCAGGCTATCAGTGCTAACCATAAGCGTAGCCCTCAGGCACAGATCTAGGATCAGCTTACCCTCCCACAAAACCTATAGACATTTACATTACATTTACATTTACGTCATTTAGCAGACGCTCTTATCCAGAGCGACTTACAGTTAGCGAATATATATATATATTTTTTTTATACTGGCCCCCCGTGGGAATCGAACCCACAACCCTGGCGTTGCAAACGCCATGCTCTATCAACTGAGCTACATCCCTGCCGGCCATTCCCTCCCCTACCCTGGACGACGCTGGGCCAATTGTGCGCCGCCCATGAGTCTCCCGGTCGCGGCCGGCTACGACAGAGCCTGGATTCGAACCAGGATCTCTAGTGGCACAGTTAGCACTGCGATGCAGTGCCTTAGACCACTGCGCCATAGCTAACCATCAGGGGGAAAAAGGCAATCCTGACTTTTGAATCAGCGTCTACGGGCAACTTCACCCTACTTAATTCCAGAGGCGTCATGCCCGTAGGTCAGAGGCATCATGGATTTGTCCTGTTTAAAAAAATATATAAAAACATATACATTATTATTTTTTCTTTGTAATACTGCTAGCCGCTTGCCAATTTTATGAAGTTGGCTTTAGCTAGCCCAGATAGGTTCCCAATCTGTCAACCTCATAACTAGCTACCAAGATGCCATTTCAGGCTTCCAATCAAGTTAGAGTAGCTAGCTTGTCTAACTATCTTAGCTGGCCTGCCTGCTGACAAGGTTGGTAGACTTTAGAAAAGCAAGCAATAACTAAATGTACTGAATAAGACTTACAGTCCTTTCAATCTTTTGCCCAGATTTTAGCAGAGATGCAGAGAAGCATATTTTGTTTCTTTAAAAAAAGAACCATCAGTCAGGAGGATTCAGACAGCTCAAGAGGTATGCATAGATATGCAGAAAAATAGACATATTTATTTTTTTACATAGAATTAAGCTTATTGGTTATGGCTCTAGATGGCAGGAAAAAGCTGTTTCAAGTGTTTAAAATGTTTTAATTTCTCCAACTTACGGACTTGCCTCCCTAAGGACCACCCCCCAACCATCCTCACGTACTTTGTGCCCCTTTAGAATTTGGGGGTGCATGACACCCCAGCTTAACCCCACCCATAGCCTCCTAGCCTAGCCTGTCACTGTTACGTATCCCACCAAACCACAGCAATATTTCATAAGGATGACAGGGCTGTTGTCAATGTGTTAGATAAGAGATCATCAGGCGTCTAATTCTACCTCACAGTAAGTACACTTCGGGGGTGAAAATTAATGCGTTTTGATAACAGCGGCCACATGATTTGCCTTTGAAATGTCTTTGAAAAGGCTCATTATGTTGGAAATAACTTGCGGTGAATTTACTTGTTACCTAACGTGTTATGTAAAAGCAATTTTTTAGGTGAGTGTGTGTGTATGTTTGTGAGAGAGATGGACAACAAACGCTGCGTGGCAATCTGGGCTCGTGGCAGAAGTGTAGTAGACGTTCAAGCTGGAAAGCTGATGCTGGGCTTGAAATGCTTGCTGAAAACATTTGAAACAGTCTTTTAATTAAATATTCAGTGTAACAAGTATCGTTGTTATTATTTTTCATAGAACAATATGTAAACTGTACACTAATACTGTGCAGCAATAAACTTTACCCTCAGGACAGCATTACCTTTACCCTAAGTGCCCTACTAGTGTTAACTTTAGCCTAAGTACCATAAGTACAGTAAGAATTGTAATTATTCTTACGTAAATATTTACACAGTGGTAATGCACTTATTTTTTCATCAGATATCTGAAATCTTCCCATCCCTTCTCTCTTAGTTGTGATAGACTGTAACAAGTTGATTTTCATTTTCAGACATTGATTATCCGTTACCTTAGAATGGGTTCAACATTGCATGTTGATATTCAATTAACCCACTTTATGGGAAGAGTCATGACAAGACAATTTTTCCTGAAGTGGTCAATCGTTGCTTGGTAACGATTGCTGCCAACAATTACTGCAAACGATTTCTAAGAGAATGTTTTAATTTTTTTGCGCTCACTCAAACTCTGTGATATCGACACAGTAGGGTTTGACAGGTTTTAGTAGCCTAATGGGATATAGTATTTGGAAATATACTGAACAAAAATATAAATGCAATACGGAACAATTTCAACGATTTTGCTGGGTTACAGTTGATATAAGGACATCAGTCAATTTAAATGAATTAATTAGGCCCTAATCTATGGATTTCACATGACTGGCCCACTGGGGAGCCAGGCCCAACCAATCAGAATGAGTTTTTCTGCACAAAAGGGCTTTATTAAAGACAGAAATACTCCTCAGTTTCATCAGCTGTCTGGGTGGCTGGTCTCAGATGATCCTGCAGTTGAAGAAAGAGGATGTGGATGTCCTGGACTGGCGTGGTTACGCGTGGTCTGCGGTTCTGAGGCCGGTTGGGCGTACTAACAAATTCTTTAAAATGACATTGGAGGCGGCTTATGGTAGAGAAATGAACATTCAATTATCTGGCAACAGCTCTAGTGGACATTCCTGCAGTCAGCATGCCAATTGCACACTCTCTCAAAACTTGAGACATCTGTGCCATTGTGTTGTGTGACAAAACTGCACATTTTAGAGTGGCCTTTAAATTGTCCCCAGCACAAGGTGCACCTTTGTAATGATCATGCTGTTTAATCAGCTTCTTGATATGCCACACCTGTCAGGTGGATGGATTATCTTGGTAAAGGAGAAATGCTCACTAACAGGGATGTAAAAAAAAAAATTGTGCACAAAATTGGAGAGAAATAAGCTTTTTGTGTGTTTGGAAAATTTCTGGGATCTTTTATTTCAGCTCATGAAACATGGGACCAACACCTTACATGTTGCGTTTATATTTCTGTTCAGTATAGATACATTTGAGTTGATCTGTGCTCTCTACATTTACATTTCTACTTCTACTATATTCCATACAAAAATAAATGAGTGAAACTACAGATGTAGGATCTTAAAACCTCTTAGATGTAAAGTTCCCTGTTTAGGGTTCTCTTCCGCCTTTGTGAGGTAGAATGTGAAATCTGACACCACTTGAAGCTGGGATGTCCCTCTTACCATTTAATTTGCATTTCCGACTGCCCATCAACTCCTGGAGCAATAGGAAATGTGAATTATGTGTGGAAATGTGGATTATAATTAATGAATTAAGGGTCGGTGCGCCGCATGATGTCATCAAGGGGGCCTTATTTGTATAGCTCAGGACAGACGTAAACATCGGTGCTCATCATGCACCCGTGTCTCGTGACCGATCTGAGGCGGTCCTGAAGCACAACCGGGAGGGTGTCAGCGAGAAGCCAACACACAAAATAATTTCCTTCAATGACTTGCCTGGCCTCCATTGCTCCCTTCAGAGCCAAAATTAGCTGTCTCGGAAACCTTTTTTTTGGGAGGGGAGGTTTGTGAGGGCTGGTGAGGCTACACACAGCGTATGTCTTAAATGGCACCCTATTCCTTCTACAGTGGACTACTTTTGACCATTGACTGTTGACTATACCTTATGGGATCTGGTCAAAAGTAGTGCACTATACAGGGCATTTCGGATACAGACACAGTTCCTCGAGCGTGACTGTGGGAATAACTGGGTCAACCACTTGTCCAACATCTTTTGGCAAGGGGTGGCGGTTTTGCGGTGTTTGTCTTGTGAGGTCTCACGGGTGTTTTCCTAAGTGGCGTCACACAGACAACCCCTGAGGCACTTTGGTCTGACAGAGAAAGTGTTTGAGAATACAGAATGTAGAGAATACAGAATGTAGAGAATACAGTATGTAGAGAATACAGAATGTAGAGAATACAGAATGTAGAGAATACAGAATGTAGAGAATACAGAATGTAGATAATACGGAATGTAGAGAATACAGAATGTAGAGAATACAGAATGTAGAGAATACAGAATGTAGAGAATACAGAATGTAGAGAATACAGAGAATACAGAATGTAGAGAATACAGAAAATACAGAATGTAGAAATACAGAATGTAGAGAATACAGAATGTAGAGAATACAGAGAATACAGAATGTAGAGAATACAGAGAATACAGAATGTAGAAATACAGAATGTAGAGAATACAGAATGTAGAGAATACAGAGAATACAGAATGTAGAGAATGTAGAGAATACAGAATGTAGAGAATACGGAATGTAGAGAATACAGAATGTAGAGAATACAGAATGTAGAGAATACGGAATGTAGAGAATACAGAATGTAGAGAATACAGAATGTAGAAATACATAAGGTAGAGAATACAGAATGTATAGAATACAGAATATAGAGAATACAGAGAATACAGAATGTAGAGAATACAGAGAATACAGAATGTAGAAATACAGAATGTAGAGAATACAGAATGTAGAGAATACAGAGAATACAGAATGTAGAGAATACAGAGAATACAGAATGTAGAAATACAGAATGTAGAGAATACAGAATGTAGAGAATACAGAATGTAGAGAATACAGAGATTACAGAATGTAGAGAATACAGAGAATACAGAATGTAGAGAATACAGAGAATACAGAATGTAGAGAATACAGAATGTAGAGAATATGGAACATAGAGAATACAGAATGTAGAGAATACGGAATGTAGAGAATACAGAATGTAGAGAATACAGAATGTAGAAATACAGAATGTAGAAATACAGAATGAAGAGAATATGGGATGTAGAGAATACAGAATGTAGAGAATACGGAATTGAGAGAATACGGAATGTAGAGAATACGGAATTGAGAGAATACGGAATGTAGAGAAAACGGAATATAGAGAATACGGAATGTAGAGAAAACGGAATATAGAGAATACAGTATGTAGAGAATACAGAATGTAGAGAATACAGAATGTAGAGAATACAGAATGTAGAGAATACAGAATGTAGAGAATACGGAATGTAGAGAATACGGAATTGAGAGAATACGGAATGTAGAGAAAACGGAATATAGATATATAGTTTTTTTGGGAGGGGAGGTTTGTGAGGGCTGGTGAGGCTACACACAGCGTATGTCTTAAATGGCACCCTATTCCTTCTACAGTGGACTACTTTTGACCATTGACTGTTGACTATTCCTTATGGGATCTGGTCAAAAGTAGTGCACTATACAGGGCATTTCGGATACAGACACAGTTCCTCGAGCGTGACTGTGGGAATAACTGGGTCAACCACTTGTCCAACATCTTTTGGCAAGGGGTGGCGGTTTTGCGGTGTTTGTCTTGTGAGGTCTCACGGGTGTTTTCCTAAGTGGCGTCACACAGACAACCCCTGAGGCACTTTGGTCTGACAGAGAAAGTGTTTGAGAATACAGAATGTAGAGAATACAGAATGTAGAGAATACAGTATGTAGAGAATACAGAATGTAGAGAATACAAAATGTAGAGAATACAGAATGTAGAGAATACAGAATGTAGAGAATACAGAATGTAGAGAATACGGAATGTAGAGAATACAGAATGTAGAGAATACAGAATGTAGAGAATACGGAATGTAGAGAATACAGAATGTAGAGAATACAGAATGTAGAAATACAGAATGTAGAGAATACAGAATGTAGAGAATACAGAATGTAGAGAATACAGAGAATACAGAATGTAGAGAATACAGAGAATACAGAATGTAGAAATACAGAATGTAGAGAATACAGAATGTAGAGAATACAGAGAATACAGAATGTAGAGAATACAGAGAATACAGAATGTAGAAATACAGAATGTAGAGAATACAGAATGTAGAGAATACAGAGAATACAGAATGTAGAGAATACAGAGAATACAGAATGTAGAGAATACAGAATGTAGAGAATACGGAATGTAGAGAATATAGAATGTAGAGAATACAGAATGTAGAGAATACGGAATGTAGAGAATACAGAATGTAGAGAATACAGAATGTAGAAATACATAATGTAGAGAATACAGAATGTAGAGAATACAGAATGTAGAGAATACAGAGAATACAGAATGTAGAGAATACAGAGAATGCAGAATGTAGAAATACAGAATGTAGAGAATACAGAATGTAGAGAATACAGAGAATACAGAATGTAGAGAATACAGAGAATACAGAATGTAGAAATACAGAATGTAGAGAATACAGAATGTAGAGAATACAGAATGTAGAGAATACAGAGATTACAGAATGTAGAGAATACAGAGAATACAGAATGTAGAGAATACAGAGAATACAGAATGTAGAGAATACAGAATGTAGAGAATATGGAACATAGAGAATACAGAATGTAGATAATACGGAATGTAGAGAATACAGAATGTAGAGAATACAGAATGTAGAAATACAGAATGTAGAAATACAGAATGAAGAGAATATGGGATGTAGAGAATACAGAATGTAGAGAATACGGAATTGAGAGAGTACGGAATGTAGAGAATACGGAATTGAGAGAATACGGAATGTAGAGAAAACGGAATATAGAGAATACAGAATGTAGAGAATACAGAATGTAGAGAATACAGAGAATACAGAATGTAGAGAATACAGAGAATACAGAATGTAGAAATACAGAATGTAGAGAATACAGAATGTAGAGAATACAGAGAATACAGAATGTAGAGAATACAGAGAATACAGAATGTAGAAATACAGAATGTAGAGAATACAGAATGTAGAGAATACAGAATGTAGAGAATACAGAGATTACAGAATGTAGAGAATACAGAGAATACAGAATGTAGAGAATACAGAGAATACAGAATGTAGAGAATACAGAATGTAGAGAATATGGAACATAGAGAATACAGAATGTAGAGAATACGGAATGTAGAGAATACAGAATGTAGAGAATACAGAATGTAGAAATACAGAATGTAGAAATACAGAATGAAGAGAATATGGGATGTAGAGAATACAGAATGTAGAGAATACGGAATTGAGAGAATACGGAATGTAGAGAATACGGAATTGAGAGAATACGGAATGTAGAGAAAACGGAATATAGAGAATACGGAATGTAGAGAAAACGGAATATAGAGAATACAGTTTGTAGAGAATACAGAATGTAGAGAATACAGAATGTAGAGAATACAGAATGTAGAGAATACAGAATGTAGAGAATACAGAATGTAGAGAATACGGAATGTAGAGAATACGGAATTGAGAGAATACGGAATGTAGAGAAAACGGAATATAGAGAATACGGAATGTAGAGAAAACGGAATATAGAGAATACAGAATGTAGAGAATACAGAATGTAGAGAATACTGAATGTAGAGAATACAGAATGTAGAGAATATGGGATGTAGAGAATACAGAATGTAGAGAATACAGAATGTAGAGAATACAGAATGTAGAGAATACAGAATGTAGAGAATACAGAGAATACAGAATGTAGAGAATACAGAGAATACAGAATGTAGAGAATACAGAATGTAGAGAATACAGAATGTAGAGAATACAGAATGTAGAGAATACAGAATGTAGAGAATACAGAGAATACAGAATGTAGAGAATACAGAGAATACAGAATGTAGAGAATACAGAATGTAGAGAATACAGAATGTAGAGAATACAGAATGTAGAGAATACAGAATGTAGAGAATACAGAATGTAGAGAATACGGAATGTAGAGAATACAGAATGTAGAGAATACAGAGAATACAGAATGTAGAGAATACAGAATGTAGAGAATACAGAATGTAGAGAATACAGAATGTAGAGAATACAGAGAATACAGAATGTAGAGAATACAGAACGTAGAGAATACAGAATGTATAGAATACAGAGAATACAGAATGTAGAGAATACAGAATGTAGAGAATACAGAGAATACAGAATGTAGAGAATACAGAATGTAGAGAATACAGAATGCAAAAACATTCGAATGTGACGCATATAAACTGATTGTAAGCTGCAATAAGCACTTCTCCAGGGTGTGTGGGATGTGTTTTTGTTTTGTATTGGCTGTGTGTGTGTGTTCTGTGCGTGTGCATGTGCGTGTGTGTGTGTCTTGGGTATTTGTGTGTGTGTGTGTGTCCTTAGGATGGGAAAGATTATATTATATTGGATAGTCATCCTGTGGTGGTGGCAGATGCTGAATTATAGGTGTAATCAGTTTGGGAAATCAGGGGAGATGAGATGAGACTTTGTTGTCTACAGCAACTTCCCTCCAAATATCTACTGCCCAGACATTTTTGGCATAAAAATAAACTCCATATGGTGAGAATTGGAATTGTATAAGAGCTACGCAGTAGACCTATATGGGAAATAATGAACACGGTGTCGTTTTACTAACATGAATGCAAAACTGGGTTTCTTTGAACGACAATGTGGGGGAAAAAACTATGTTATGTGTCTCTGGCAAGTTGGCATCACTTTCCAAGCACACCTTCGTATTTCTATATTTATAGTTTGTTCAAAGTGAAACTGCGAGTTGATGCTTAATTCTGCCCAAACATCCACGACATCATGGTGAGTGTGTGTGTTAGCTCCCCATAGAGTAGAGGCAAAGACTTGGCAGTAGCCCCCGTTATATTTTATCTGTCTGGGAGATGAAAGCTTTTCAAAACCTCCCGTATGGGGCGCAGCAGGGGTCGGTACTGAGGCCCATGCAGTTTGTTTCTCGTCCAGGTTCTAGTCTGGCCCAACACACACGTGTACACACACACACACACACGTGTACACACACACACATCCTCCCCCCTCCAACGCACACACACACTGTCTAAAGCAGATCCACGCGAATCCAGAATTCCGAGAGCCCAACTGGTTTAGAATCCTTGTGAGGACACTAGCCGTTTCATTTGGCTGAAAAGACACTCAAATGACACTTACT
This sequence comes from Coregonus clupeaformis, assembly GCF_020615455.1. Lineage (NCBI taxonomy): Eukaryota > Metazoa > Chordata > Actinopteri > Salmoniformes > Salmonidae > Coregonus > Coregonus clupeaformis. The sequence goes on along the minus strand of NC_059194.1, from coordinate 45,734,057 downwards.
GAAGCGAGAGTCCAATTAAATTATTCCTCATGCCAATTGTGGCTTTGTTCATTGCTTTGTAGGTCACATGTTTGTATGACTTGTCCCCAGACAACAGTATTCCACATCCCTGTTGAATTGAAGTCCATTAACTTTGAACTTGAGCGGCTGGCACATGGCTGGACAAGCTAGTGTGCTATTTTCAGTGCCATTTGGGTCCTCCATGTTTGATTTTAAAAACATGAAGTTATATTAAGGCCCTTGGGTTGAGGTGGCATTTACGTATATACACATCTGGCCCTGGTATGGTACGGTAGAGAAGGGTTGTCAATGTAAAAGAGAATTTGATCTCAATGACTTGCAATTGGCAGGACAAGTAAAGGTTAATTAAACGAGTTAGGGGTTGTTGGGGATAGCGATCGCAGTAGCTGAGAGAGAGAGAGAGTGTGGCAGAGTGGGGCAGTGTCTATTCCTCAGAGTGTGTGTGTGTGTGCGTGTGTAGCACATGGGCATGTGTGAAATGTACTTTTCAATTCTTGCGCCGCAGACTAGTGAGCTTTTCAGTGGCGCCGACTGGTAAGACACTTCGGGAGGGCGGACATGTGTGATAGCAATGCAGAGATCCTGGGTTTGAGCCTCAGTGTGAGCCCGGAGCAGGAGGAAGCGGTACTCGCTAAGCAACCAGCGTGTGTGTGTGAGAGGGAACGAGAGAGAGAATAATATACCCAGAGGAAGAGTTGAAGTGAGAGACAAACTAAATAGCAAGTGGACGTGAGTGTGTTTGTAGTATGTGTTACAGAGAGGCAGGTGAGACAGAGGAACAGAAGGACAGAAAGTCAAGGACACGTAGTGTGTGAGCTCTGTAATTGCAAGGGTGTGCAAAACAATTTAGAGACAGTCATGGTAATCAATGAGCTGTTTAAATACACACAGGCCTATCGCTCAAGATTGACTTCGAAATTGGATGTCTGTCCATGTCCTGAGGACATCGGGAAAGGCCTTCAAAACCCGCCATTAGGGCCAACAATGAGCACTACTGCTATGAAGTAGGCTTGGGTTTTTCCAGGGTGTTGGGGACCAGGGTGGCAGATGGATGTAATCCCATGACTCTGGACCTGACGTTTGTGTGTTCCATCCCAGTGGTAAACACTGATATTTTTTTATTTTACCCTATCCCAAAATGTAACCCTTACCTTAACCATTCAGAATGAATGGTTAAACTTCATGTTTTAACCCTATCCAAAACTGTAATCTCAATCTCACTCTCTCTCTCTCTCTCTCTCTCTCTCTCTCTCTCTCTCTCTCTCTCTCTCTCTCTCTCTCTCTCACACACACACACAGCACACACACACACACACACACACACACACACACACACACACACACACACAAAGACAAAGACACAGACACCCAGACACACACACACACACACAAAGACAAAAAGACACACAGACACACACACATACACACACAAAGACACACACACACAGACAAAGACACACACACACAAAGACACACACACACAAAGACATACACACACACACACAAAGACACACACACACAACGTCCCCTTGCTTGTCCATTCATTATTGAACCTGAATATTGGCCGCAGGTGACATGAACGGCCGAACACTTAGGGGACACGAAAAGTTCCCAGTCATTATGGGCCAAACGACATGCTTACCATTACAGTTTTTCCCAATTGCTAAAACATAATTTTGCAAACTAGGATGGTTTTATCAAAATACTTAACACAATTAACAAAACCACACACCCAAACTGCAAAATATCTCATATCCTGCAAAATGAAGCACTGCAACCAAAACTACATATAGCATTATCAAAATCAAACGTTTGCACGAAATGGCACACACTTCATTCATATTACCAGATTTTTGTCTAACCATCTACATACTGTTGGGCATAATGAAAAGCACTCTCATCTTTAGTATGCTTTGCCATAATACTAAAATTGTTCAAATAGTTGCAGATACACACGCTGTTGAAACATTTTATTTATTTATTTTTCACCAAACAAGTCAGTGCAACATATGCACAGCAGATATATTTACATTGGACTGAACAAAAATATGCTCACAAAAAACAGTAAACTGAAAAAGAAAATGGCAGAAGAAATGTGCAGAAAAAAGATATATATAAAAAAAGACCTTGCACAGCTGGGTCTGGCCACAACGCCTCGTCCACATCACAGGCAATATCTTCCCTTGCCAGACATTGAGGGAAGAAGCGCCTTGAGTGCCTTATCCATCCCTGAATCGCACCCACATCAATCTCATCACATGCCTCTTCCATAGCCTGCACAAGAGGCATGCGCACAAAGGGCTGCCGGTCATACACCTTCCACCTCCATGCCAAAAATAACTATTCTATGGGGTTCAGAAATGGTGAGTATGGTGGGAGGTATTGCAAGAGAAATGGTGGGTGGTCAGCAAACCAGTTTTGGACTGGGGCTGCATGATGAAAGCTCACGTTGTCCCATACTACAACGTACCGGGTTCTTTGATGGTCTGCATCATTCATACCCTCTGGTGGTACGAGAATGTTGTGGAGTCTGTCCAGAAATGTGAGAATATGGGCTGTGTGTTGTATGGTCTAAGGTTGGCATGACGGTGGAGGACACCATGCGTATTGGAGATGGCAGCGCACATTGTGATGTTCCCACCACGTTGGCCAGGAACATCTATAATGGCTCTGTGGCCAATGACGTTTCTCCCCCTTCTTCTGGTCTTTGCCAGGTTGAACCTAGCCTCATCTATAAAGATGAACTCATGTGGGATTGCATGAGCATCCATTTCCAGTACTCCCTGAAAACAAAGAACAAAAGCAGTCAATATGGTGTTATCCATTTCACTGGGAAACAATGTTGCGTGTAGTATACTGCAGTCAATATTGTACTTACATCCACATATGCTTGTCTGACCTCTTTGTTTATTGAGAGTTTCTCTCAAACGGCACCTTATAAAGTTGTTTCATTCTGATTTGGTTTCGCTTGAGAATGCGAGCCAATGTGGACAGACAGATGTTGTTGAATATGGTGTTGTGTTGGATGATGTGGCTTTGAATTTCTCATAATCTGATTTCATTATTTTCCAAAACCAAGTTTACAATGGCAGCTTCCTGTACCCCGGTGAACATTTGGCCCCTTCCTCCACCATGGTTGCGTCTCTCAGTCCTTTAGAAAAAATATAATAATATATATATAGGGCTTGGACAATGCAGCCTAAAGATATTTCCCCCACAGTAGAGTAAATTGTACAGAAAACTTGTGCAGTTAGTGTATGACATCAGCCATTCATGAAGTAAACAGGTGTCACCCAACTGATACACTATGACATGGGGTGTACTACATAGTGTGAAATAAATGTTGGTTACATACCTGTACTCCAGTCTAAATGTCCGGATGACACAGGCGACAGTAAAACGGCTCAAGTTGGGCTGCACTCTCTGTCCAGCCTCTCGCATTGTTAGCCTATGGTTGATGACATGATCAACTAAGGTTGCTCTGATTTCATTTGAAAGTTGTTGTCAACTTTGGCCATGAACTCCTCTACCAGCTCTACCCCTACCTCTCACTCTTCCTCCCCCTCTCATTCTCACCCTCCCTCTTCCTCTTCCTCTTCCTCTTCCTCTCTCTGCAACATCTTCCATTGTTGTTGTAAAACAAAAGGTGCTCACCTGTGGTCTTTTCATAGTGCTTACTTCCTGATTGAAGTGGTAACAATTAACAATTGAGGTGTTTGGCCAGGTGGCACATGTATTGGCCAATTAGCTCATGTAGTGTCATTTTGAATGGCAATGTTTTGAAATGGCAAACATGTGACTTTATGTCAGATTGTTGTGTCTTATGCAGAGAACCGTGTGCAGTGCATTTAAAAAGTGCCATTTTGAATTGCAAAATGTGTGTAAAGCAGAAAATGTGTTTAGACTTTTGGAGACTTGAGAAGAGGTTTTGCTCTCTGTGTGTCAGTTTAAATAATTGTGCTGTGCATGTCATTTTAGTGTGTTAGCAATTGGAAAAAACTGTAAAGGGGAACTGACAGCATTTTAGCACCATGGAATCTAATTAAAATATGTTTATACTATATACAACCTCGGGAAGAATATGACAATTTAAAAAAGAAAAATGTGACAAGCGAGCACGTATACAGAACAAAAATATAAACGCAACATGTAAAGTGTTGGTGCCATGATTCATGAGCTGAAATAAAAGATCACAGATGTTTTCCATATATGCACAAAAAGCATATTTCTCTCAAATGTTGTGCACAAATTGGTTTACATCCCTGTTAGTGAACATTTCTCCTTTTTCAAGATAATCCATCCACCTGACCGGTGTGGCATATCAAGAAGCTGATTAAATAGCATGAACATTACACAGGTGCACCTTGTGCTGGGGACAATAAAAAGCCACTCTAAAATGTGCAGTGTTGTCACACAACACAATACCACAGATGTAATGACTTGTTTTTCAATTGACTGATTTCCTTATATTTACATTAACATTTTTAGTCATTTAGCAGACGCTCTTATCCAGAGCAACTTACAGTTAGTGAGTGCATTTTTTTTTTCATACTTACATGAACTGTAACTCAGTAAAATCGGTTAAATTGTTTCATGTTGTGTTGATATTTTTGTTCAGTATATATATACAATGTTTGGGAATGACGTCAAGTCAGGTATTTGTGAAATTTCTATAGTTTTGGGAAAGCTTCCGTGACACAGCATTAAATAATAACTAATAAAAACGTGTCAGTCTTGTTCATACAGTAGCTCAATGGCTCAGACTCTAAACAGACTGTGGACCATACAGTGAAATACAAGATGATGAGAAGGTAAATATACAGGTTTACATACGGTCAAATCGTAACTGAAGATACCTGTCTGTAACTCCATGCTTTGCATATTTCGTCCAACGCAGAGTTACAAGCACATTTCTAAAATTAGGGTTTGGTCCATCAGTTACTACTGACATACATCACACACCACACAGAGTTTGCAAAATAGAGACTGAATATCGTGATGGGATCCACCAAGTTGACCTTCTGACCTTCTGCCCTATTTCTTTCACCAGTTCACATCTTTCAGATATGTGAAAATTGATGGAGCGTTGGAGCTAGAGGAAGGACCCTCTACCTCCCACACAATACACACACAGCGGTTTTACTACCACCACACGGGTGGGCAATTATTTGCCTGAAGGACCCTCTCTGCGCTACCAAGGTTGACTGACGCATCCATCACGCAGACAAACAGTCCCCAAAAGGCCAAAGTCAGCTCATAAAGCCTGCAGAGTGTACCATTATTAACTCTGCTGTTCCCAGCCTCATATCTTTTACCATTATTAACTCCCCTATCCAGGGGTGGATTTGCCATCTCGCAATTCTAGTTGGGTGGGCTGGTTGAAACACACAAAAACATTTTTTTACATAAAAATAAAACAATGAGAAAGGGACCTTTTTAAAGATTTTTTTGCAATTTCTCTGGTATCCTCTGTAGCTCAGCTGGTAGAGCAAGGCACTTGTAATGCTAGGGTAGTGGGTTCAATCCCCGGGACAACCCATACACAAAAATGTATGCACGCATGACTCTAAGTCGCTCAGGATAAAAGCTTCTGCTAAATGGCATATTATTATTACAATGACATTTTGGCTGATCACTGGGCAACGTCCAAGAAAATGGATCGTAAAAAACGGAAAGGATGCCTATAAACGTAGAAAGAGCACATTCTATATTATTACCTCGGTCAAAACTTCCTATTTTTGGGGGAGGCTAAAACCATGATTTGGTCAAACTGTAAAGTGTATTATCCTCATAATTCCTGTAATGAAAGTGTCTGTCTTGCCCCTGTGCCTGTGCCCTCGCTGGGGCCTGCTGCTGTGATGAGCAAGACACTCTTCTCTCCCCCCATCAGGTCAAGAGAAAAATCCATTCTGATAGTATATTATTTCAAAAACCAATTGCAGAAAAAACACAGCTTTGGAATCTTCGTCCCCCTGTCCCTGTCGTAGAGAGGAGGGTCTCAACTTTCTGTAGGTATCATTTTATTTCTCAATTCTCAATATTCAGCTCAAAAGCAACTATTCTACAACCAAGATATTTGATACGGCTTTGAGATATGGAGTAAGGTCATAGGCCTATAGGTCTCATGGGAGTACTGTTGGTTGAAACATGGCTACTAGTAGTGTGCATTATATTTAAAGTGTGTATTATATGTATATTTAGAGTTAGAGATCTAATTTATTTATTTTGTGTTTCCACTTCCTCAGGTCTTCAATTCCAAATTAATTAGCCTATGATATCCCTGTAACAAATTGCTCTACATTTACAGCAACAATTTAAAAGATAGCTACTGTAATTCTATATTACAGTACAGTACTGTAAAGAGCAATGCATTATAGGGGCTCAATGGTATTTCGCGACACTGCTGTAAAATTACAGAAATTACAGTAAAGTACTGAATTACCTGTTTTGCTGTATATTTACAGCAGCATACTGTGAATGATGGTGCATTGTGGGAAAATGATGTGGACTGCAAAACAATCTCTGGCTCATTAAAATATTTTGAGGCATGTCTTGTGAGAGGCTATATTTGTTGCACCAATTAGTGAGAATGCTGTACCCCACAGAATGCAGTGCCATACCTTATTTTTGTTTATTTGTGTTGTAAATCTACAGTAACCTACTGGCTACTGTGCTGCCAGTAATTTACTGTAAACATTTCAGGACATTTTTTACAGTGTAGTTAGTGTACATGAAGATGTATTCATCTCTTTTTTTATTTATGTATTTTTTTTTGCAGGGAATTATGGAGTCCTATTTTGACTAGGGTGACCAGACGTTTCCGGGGACAATCCCGATTTTGGTGGTCTGTCCCCGGCTAGAGCTGTTCCCAATATTGTCCCCGATTAGCCCACAGAAAGAAAAAAGAAACTGTGAAGTTAAAATGAGGCCAATAATTCAATAATCAAACGCTGTATTGAATCAGATTTGCATGTAAAAATGATGTCTATACCTGTACATTTTACATTTTAATCATTTAGCAGACGCTCTTATCCAGAGCGACTTCCAGTTAGTGAGTGCATACTGTCACGCTCTGGCTCCGGGACTTTGTATTTTGAGCCAGGGTGTGTTCGTTTTGTTGTGTTTTGTTTGGTTGGGTTGTCATTGGTTGTGTTTCCGTGTTTGGTCAAGTGACTCCCAATCAGAGGTAACGAGTGTCAGCTGTCGGCTCGTTATCTCTGATTGGGAGCCATATTTAAACTGTCTGTGTTCACCTTGTGGTTGTGGGTTTTTGTTCCATGTTCGGTCAGTGTCACCGAGGACTTCACGATTCGTTTATTGTTTTGTTTAGTGTGCTTATTATCACTGACGGTAATAAAGTCTATCATGTTCGCTCAACACGCTGCGCCTTGGTCCACTCACTTTAAAGACGATCGTGACAGAAAAACCCACCGTAAAAGGACCAAGCAGCGTGTCCAGGAACACACGCAGGAGGTAACGCTGGTGGATGTCCTCCTCGGCTGGGGGCAGATTACGAAGGAGGAGGCCGTCCGGTACCGGAAGGCGATGAAGGGGGAGACCCAGGCAGGAGAGGAGCAACGGCGTCAGCAGGGCCATCGTCGGACGGACGAGAGGCAACCCCAAAAAAATTTTTTGGGGGGGGCACATGGCATGGGCGGCTGGGCAGCAGGAGGCTGCCACAGGGAGACGAGGAGAGAAGGCCACCGGATTACGGGAGCCATTGGCGAGAGGAGGGAAGGAAGTAGTTGAGGCACGGCGAGAGGTACTGAGGTGTATTACCAGTCCGGTCCGGCCCGTTCCTGATCCCCGTTTAAGGCCAGTGGTGTGTGTTCCCAGTACGGTCCGGCCTGTTCCTACTCCACGCACCAAGCCTACGGTGTGCGTTGCCAGCCCAGCCCGGCCGGTTCCTGCGCCACGCACCAAGCCTACGGTGTGCGTCGCCAGCCCAGCCCGGCCGGTTCCTGCGCCACGCACCAAGCCTACGGGGTGCGTCGCCAGCCCAGCCCGGCCTGTTCCTGCTCCACGCACTAAGCCTACGGTGTGCGTCGCCAGCCCAGCCCGGCCTGTTCCTGCTCCACGCACCAAGCCTACGGGGTGCGTCGTCAGCCCGGCCTGTCCCTGCTCCACGCAGCAAGCCTACGGTGTGCGTCACCAGCCCGGTCCGGCCTGTTCCTGCCACCCGCACCAAGTTTACGGTGCGCGTCGCCAGCCCCACCCGGCCTGTTCCTGCCACTCGCACCAAACCTACGGTGCGCGTCGCCAGCCCGACCCGGCCTGTTCCTGCCTCCCGCACCAAGTTTACGGTGCGCGTCGCCAGCCCGGTCCGGCCTGTTCCTGCCACTCGCACCAAGCCAGGGGTGCGAGTCGTCAGCCTGGTCCAGCCCGTTCCTGCTACTCGCACCAAGCCAGGGGTACGAGTCGTCGGCCTGGTCCAGCCCGTTCCTGCTACTCGCACCAAGCCAAGGGTGCGAGTCGTCAGCCTGGTCCAGCCTATTCCTGCTACTCGCACCGAGCCAGGGGTGCGAGTCGTCAGCCTGGTCCAGCCCGTTCCTGCTACCCGCACCAGGCCAGGGGTGCGAGTCGTCAGCCTGGTCCAGCTCGTTCCTGCTACTCGCACCAAGCCAAGGGTGCGAGTCGTCAGCCTGGTCCAGCCCATTCCTGCTGCTCGCACCAAGCCAGGGATGCGAGTCGTCAGCCTGGTGAGGCCCGTTCCGGCTCCACGCACCAAGCAAAGGGTGCGTATCGTCAGCCAGGTCCGGTCCGTTCCTGCCTCACGCGCCAAGCCAGGGGTGCGCGTCGTCAGTCCAGCTGGGTCAGATCGGACCGGGGGCGCTACGGGGGGATTGAAGAAGGGTGGTGGTCAAGCCCGGAGCCGGAGCCGCCTCCGAGGAGCAACACCCACCCAGCCCTCCCCTATTTGGGGTTTTGAGGCGCGGTCGCAGTCCGCGCCTTTAGGGGGGGTACTGTCACGCTCTGGCTCCGGGACTTTGTATTTTGAGCCAGGGTGTGTTCGTTTTGTTGTGTTTTGTTTGGTTGGGTTGTCATTGGTTGTGTTTCCTTGTTTGGTCGAGTGACTCCCAATCAGAGGTAACGAGTGTCAGCTGTCGGCTCGTTATCTCTGATTGGGAGCCATATTTAAACTGTCTGTGTTCACCTTGTGGTTGTGGGTTTTTGTTCCATGTTCGGTCAGTGTCACTGAGGACTTCACGATTCGTTTATTGTTTTGTTTAGTGTGCTTATTATCACTGACGGTAATAAAGTCTATCATGTTCGCTCAACACGCTGCGCCTTGGTCCACTCACTTTAAAGACGATCGTGACACATACATTATTTTTTTCATACTCGTTTGCTCCCGCGGCTTCGCTGCAGACCTTTTATGAGAACGTTTGATCAGTGATACATTTTAACCACCGCATGAACAACCATGCCCATGGCTAGAAAATGCATATGCTACCAGACTTGGGTAATTGTAAAATTACTAGATAGGCAAAGATTAAGAAAACTGGGGAAGGGTAATCGATTTTGGGTGTTATAATTATTACAAGTATTTGAAAGTACTATAGTGATAAAAAGGTTTGCTCAGCTACACTGGTCACCATAACTCCCCTGTCCCCAGCCTCACAATAATCACCATTATTAACTCCCCTGTCCCCTTCAACATTGACTACACTTGATACATACAGAGGTGGTGATACTGTTTCTGGGGCTCGGTTTCTGATAAAAGGAGGAACAAAAGAATGATACTGAGAAAGAGGTGGGAGATACTATTAAAAAAGTGGACTCTAGAAGAGGGGGGTCTGTGTGTGTCTAAACTGTAAGTAGACTATACAGACCGCGTGTAACACAGAAAACGGAAAGACTAACAAGCAGCGAGCATGTTACCAGTGTTATTTACCGGAGTCATTAATAATTGCTCAGCCGAGCTGAGAGGGAATTGAGACCCTGCGGGACTTGTTTCAGGAAAGGAAACAAAAAAAGCTTTTAGCTTTACCTGGGTTGAATCCATTAGGGCACACCATAGCAAAATGTTTTACGACGGGAAACAAAAATGAGCGTTTCTTATTGGACAAGTTCATATAGTACCTCCCAGTTTCAGACTGTTTGCTTCCATTTCGTGTCCAGTGAATATGACCCTGTTGTACACCAAATCAGGACAAACCTGGGAATTTATACAAGCACCGAACACTGACTGATTCTAAGTCAATTTATTTTATTTATTTCCTTTCGCCTGTCCTTTCATTAAACCGCTTTATTCCTCTGATTGTCAGACGAGGCCTTTTATGTAGAGTTTAATTACTTTCTGCCTCATTTTGGGGCCTGGTTATTGCATCCTTGAGAGAGCGGTGAATCAGCGATAAGGGTAAGCAGATGCGCTGTGATAAGGCGATGCCAGAATGAAAGAGACACCTGTCGTGATGTGTCTATTATGCTCTCTCTATCTCCCTTTCCTTCTATCTCGCGTTCCAGCGCCAGATTAATTGATACAGAGCACAGAGACACAGAGAGAGAGAGAGAGAGAGAGAGACAGACAGAGAGAGAGAGAGAGAGAGAGAGAGAGAGAGAGAGAGAGAGAGAGAGAGAGAGAGAGAGAGAGAGAGAGAGAGAGAGAGAGAGACAGAGAGACAGAGAGACAGAGAGAGAGAAATGTCCCTGGTGAATACAGTTCCCTTACAGGCAGAGAGTGACAGAAAGAGGAAGGTAGAGCGAGAGAAAGAGACAGGAAAAGAGAGAACGAGAGAGGTGCCCAGAGCGAGGGTAGAGGTCATCAAACTCTCATGCAGCCTAAAGTGCACGTCTGCAGTCTGCCCTGCCTGACACAATGTTCTCTTGTCTATTTTGTTTAATGTTTTCAAAAGAATTATCCACATGAACATTTTAATGAGAAATCCCTAATGTGTCTCTTTTACGAGCACATATAATGTAATGTAGCACAGTTGTCAGTTTGTTAGTGAGGTTAGCTACGTACTCTATAAGGACAGGACAGGACACGACCAAAACCACATCAGCACTGCTGGGGTTGAATTACCAACCCACTGGTTAGCAACATCCATAACAGTTTAAGTCAAATGGCTAAACCACGGAAAAACAATTCCAGTTCCATTAGGCCCTGGTACTGTTGGTTGTCATCGATTGTCCATCGCAGGTCACCTGCAGGTCCACATCAGTCATTAATAAAAAAATAAACTACAAAAACCAAAGAATCTCCACTTCTGTCTACCTTTGTTCATTCGAGCCCCAGCTCTGCTGATGTTGTTGGAACTGAGTCTTCATTGTTGTTACTCACTCAATCACTCACTCACTCACCCACACACTCTCTCTCTCGCTTGCTCGCTCGCCCGCCTGCAGCTGTTCCCCGCCATGTTGTCTTAAGCCTCCACTCCTCCACTTGTCACACCAGTTACACGACCCAAAGAGTGAAACAATTCAAATGAAAGACTAGAGCCTATACCAGAGGCGAAGTCTGTTCCTATTACTCCTGTATCCGGGCTCAGTAATTGGACATGGACTCAGGTGTGTGAGCTGTGTGACAAATACATGACAGACGCTATGTGTTTCACAGGAGGCTGCTGAGGGGAGGACGGCTTACAGTGCCTTGCAAAAGTATTCATCCCCTTGGCGTTTTTCCTATTTTGTTGCATTACAACCTGTAATTTAAATGGATTTTTTTTGAATGATTTAATGTAATGGACATACACAAAATAGTCCAAATTGGTGAAGTGAAATTAAAAAGATTACTTGTTTAAAAGAATTATACAAAATAAATAACGGAAAATTTGTGCGTGCATATGTATTCACCCCTTTGCTATGAAGCCCCTAAATAAGATCTGGTGCAACCAATTACCTTCAGAAGTCAAATAGTTAAATAAAGTCCACCTGTGTGCAATCTAAGTGTCACATGATCTCAGTATATATACACCTGTTCTGAAAGAATTGAAGGAACAGAATTGAAGGAATGATGGATGGCGCTAAATACAGGGAAATTATTGAGGAAAACCTGTTTTAGTCTTCCAGAGATTTGAGACTGGGACGGAGGTTCACCTTCCAGCAGGACAATGACCCTATGCATACTGTTTCACGGTTTCGGCCGAGACTGCTCCTCCTCCTGGTTCGGGCAGGCATCGGCGTTCGCCGTCCCCGGAGTACTAGCTGCCACCGTTGGATGTTTCATGTGTGATTGCTTTGGTCTGTTTTGTACACCTGTGTCTGTTTGTGTGTTGATTGCGTGTCCTATAAGTTCCCTGTTTTGTAGAGTCTAGATTGTGTGTTGTTGTTCGCCTGTCCGTTGTGCTGCGTGTTTTGTTCTCTGTTTATTGTTTTAGTGTTTGCGCATGTTTGCGTAAGTTCTCGCCTCTGTCTGTTTTTTGAGGCCGTTTATGTTTACCGTTACCTTTTTGGACATTTTAGTAAACTCTGTTGGACTGAGCCTCGGTGTCCTGCGCTTGACTTCCACACCACATACACCTCACCTCATGACAGAACAACACACCACTATGGAGTCAGCAGGAGCAGTGACGGCACCCAAGTCGCTGGAGGACCGGATCAGCGACCAAGACACCATGATCCGGCAACTTGGGGCCGCCATGAACGAGGTTGCCAACACGCTGCGCCGGTTGGTGACTGGAGAGGTGCCCACGCCTTCGCACACCATCCCATCACCAACGGCCAGTCCTCCTCTCTCAGCACCGGAACCCAGTAGTATTCGGCTCTCGCTCCCGAGGGCATATGACGGTTCTGCAGCCGGGTGTCAGGGATTTCTCCTGCAGGTGGAACTTTACCTAGCTACTATACACCCGGCGCCCTCGGGATACGAGAGCGTCTCCGCCCTCATCTCCTGTCTATCCGGCAAGGCGTTGGAATGGGCCAACGCCGAATGGAGGGGAATAGATGCCGCAACCATCACCTACGCGGAGTTCTCCCGCCGCTTCAGGGCTGTCTTTGATCATCCACCTGAGGGTAAAGCGGCAGGAGAGCGTCTGTTCCACCTCCGACAGGGGAAGAGGAGCGCCCAGGAGTTCGCACTGGAGTTCCGGACACTAGCAGCGGATGCGGGATGGAATGAGAGGGCCCTCATCGACCGCTACCGGTGTAGCCTACGAGAGGACGTTCGTCGTGAGCTGGCCTGCAGGGACACCAACCTGTCATTTGACCAGTTGGTGGACATTTCCATCCGTCTAGACACCCTGCTGGCTACCCGCGGACGTCCCGAGTGGGGGTCGTCCATTCCACCCTCCAGTACCTCCGAGCCGATTCCTATGGAGCTCGGGGGTACTGGCGCTAGAGAGAGGAGGAGAGGGAACCCGAGGGAGGCCATCCCCTGCACCACCTGCGGTCGTGGAGGGCACACCGCGGCCAGGTGCTGGGGAGGGTCTCCTGGGAGTGATGACAGCAGGCCACGCACTGGGGAGTCATTTCAGGTGAGTAGGCGCCCCACTTACCAAGAGCTTTCTGTTGGTCACATGAGTATTCCTGTTAGATTTCCACAGGTGGCACCTCATTCCCAGCATAAGGCGCTAGTAGATTCAGGCGCAGCTGGGAACTTTATTGATCGGGCATTTTGTGGTAGGTTAGGGATTCCCCTTCGGCCGGTAGAAGCTCCATTTTCTGTCCACGCATTAGACAGCCGGCCGTTGGGGTCGGGCTTGATCAGGGAGGTCACAGCACCACTGACTATGACAAAGCAGGGGGGTCACGAGGAGATCATTCAGTTTTATCTGATTGACTCTCCTGCGTACCCCGTGGTGTTGGGACTTCCCTGGTTAAGCACCCATGATCCTACCATAGCGTGGCAACAGAGGGCTCTTATGGAGTGGTCTGCCCAGTGTGTAGGGAGATGTCTAGGTGTTTCCTTAGGGGCGACCTCGGTAGAGAGTCCGAACCAAGTGCCCGCACTGCGCATTCCCCCTGAATATGAGGATTTAGCACTTGTGTTTAGCAAATCGAGGGCAACACGGCTGCCTCCTCATAGACAAGGGGACTGTGCGATAAATCTCCAAACAGGAGCGGCTCTGCCCCGGAGTCGTGTGTATCCCCTGTCTCAAGAAGAGACAGCGGCTATGGAGACTTACATAGCCGAGTCCTTGGCACAGGGATACATACGGTCCTCTACTTCCCCGGTCTCCTCGAGTTTCTTCTTTGTGAAGAAGAAGGATGGGGGATTGCGCCCGTGTATTGATTACCGTAGTCTCAATCAGATCACAGTTAAATACAGCTACCCACTTCCACTGATTACGACGATGACGGAATCGTTACGCGGCGCGCGGTTCTTCACAAAGTTGGATCTCAGGAGCGCGTATAATCTGGTGCGCATTAGGGAGGGGGATGAATGGAAAACAGCATTTAGCACCACCTCGGGTCATTACGAGTATCTCGTCATGCCATACGGGTTAATGAATGCTCCTTCAGTCTTCCAATCCTTTGTTGACGAGATTTTCCGGGACATGCATGGGCAGGGTGTGGTAGTTTACATCGACGACATCCTGGTGTACTCTTCCACACGAGCCGAGCATGTAGCCCAGGTGTGCCGAGTATTGAGAAGACTGCTGGAGCATGACTTGTATGTCAAGGCAGAGAAATGCCTGTTCTTCCAGGAGTCCGTCTCCTTTTTGGGTTATCGGTTGTCCGCGTCAGGTGTGGAGATAGAAGTAGACCGGGTATCGGCCGTGCGTAATTGGCAAACCCCAACAACTGTAAAAGAGGTGCAGCAGTTCTTGGGTTTTGCTAATTACTACCGGAGATTTATTCGGGGTTTTGGACAGGTTGCAGCTCCCATTACATCCCTGCTAAAGGGGGGTCCGGTTCGTTTGCAGTGGTCGGCTGAGGCGGACAGGGCATTTGTCAAACTGAAGAACCTGTTCACCTCGGCTCCGGTGCTTGCGCATCCGGATCCCTCTTTACCCTTCCAAGTAGAGGTTGACGCGTCCGAGACCGGTATTGGGGCAGTCCTGTCACAACGGTCCGGCGCGCCACCTAAGCTCCGCCCCTGTGCGTTCTATTCGAAGAAGCTCAGCTCGGCGGAGCGCAACTATGATGTTGGGGACAGAGAACTGTTAGCCGTAGTCCAGGCCCTAAAGGTGTGGAGGCATTGGCTTGAGGGGGCTCAACACCCTTTCCTCATTCTGACAGATCACCGTAACCTGGAGTACATCCGGGCAGCTAGGAGATTGAACCCTCGTCAGGCTAGGTGGAACATGTTCCTAACCAGGTTTGTTTTTAAGATCACATATATCCCAGGGTCCCAGAATGGTAAGGCAGACGCCCTGTCCCGGCGGTATGACACAGAGGAGAGGTCCAACGAGCCTACTTCCATATTGCCGGAGTCTTGTTTGGTGGCTCCGGTAGTATGGGAGGTCGATGCGGAAATCGAACGGGCACTGCGTACCGACCCTACTCCCCCCGAGTGTCCTGTGGGGCGGACGTACGTTCCGCTCGAGGTTCGGGATCGACTTATTTATTGGGCTCATACATCACCCTCCTCTGAACATCCAGGTATTGGCCGGACAGTGCACTGTCTTAGCATGAAATACTGGTGGCCAACGTTAGCTAGGGATGTGAGGGTTTATGTCTCCTCCTGCTCGGTGTGTGCCCAGTGTAAGGCTCCTAGACATTTGCCCAGGGGTAAGCTACATCCCCTGCCCGTTCCACAACGACCATGGTCCCACCTATCGGTGGATTTCGTAACTGATCTACCCCCCTCCCAGGGGAATACCACCATTTTGGTCGTTGTGGATCGGTTTTCTAAGGCCTGTCGTCTCCTTCCTATGCCGGGTCTCCCTTCTGCCCTACAAACCGCTGAGGCCCTATTCACCCATGTGTTCCGGCACTATGGGGTCCCCGAGGATATTGTGTCTGACCGAGGTCCCCAGTTCACCTCCAGAGTTTGGGGGGCGTTCATGGAACGGTTGGGGGTCTCGGTAAGCCTTACCTCGGGGTACCACCCAGAGAGCAATGGGCAGGTGGAACGTGTCAACCAGGATGTGGGTAGGTTTTTGAGGTCCTATTGCCAGGAACGGCCAGAGGAGTGGTCTAGATTCCTTCCCTGGGCAGAGATAGCCCAGAACTCTCTCCGCCACTCCTCCACCAATTTAACACCTTTCCAGTGTATTTTAGGTTATCAGCCGGTCCTGGCACCATGGCACGAGAGCCAGATCGAGGCCCCTGCGGTGGACGAGTGGATTCGGCGCTCGGAGGAGACGTGGGACGCTGCCCATGTCCATCTGCAGCGTGCCATCCGTCAACAGAAGGCGAGCGCCGATCGCCACCGCAGTGAGGGACCGGTGTACGCACCGGGAGATCGAGTCTGGCTCTCGACTCGAAACCTGCCCCTCCGCCTGCCCTGCCGGAAGCTGGGTCGGCGGTTTGTGGGGCCTTTCAAAGTCCTGAGAAGATTGAACGAGGTGTGTTACAGGTTACAACTACCTATAGAGTATAAAAATATTAACCCCTCGTTCCATGTGTCTCTTCTCAGGCCGGTGGTAGCTGGTCCACTCCAAGAAGTTGAGATAGGAGAGACCCCTCCGCCCCCTTTGGACATCGAGGGGGCCCCGGCGTACAGGGTCCGGGCTATCTTGGACTCGAGGCGCCGGAGGAGTGGTCTCCAGTATCTCGTGGAGTGGGAGGGGTACGGTCCGGAGGAACGGTGCTGGGTGCCCAGGAGGGACATCCTCGATCCATCCCTCCTGACGGAGCTCCACCGTGGGCATCCCACGCGCCCGGGTCCGCGTCCTCCTGGCCGTCCCCGAGGCCGGGGTCGGCGCACGGCTGGGGCCGCGCGTCAAGGGGGGGGTACTGTCACGGTTTCGGCCGAGACTGCTCCTCCTCCTGGTTCGGGAAGGCATCGGCGTTCGCCGTCCCCGGAGTACTAGCTGCCACCGTTGGATGTTTCATGTGTGATTGCTTTGGTCTGTTTTGTACACCTGTGTCTGTTTGTGTGCTGATTGCGTGTCCTATAAGTTCCCTGTTTTGTAGAGTCTAGATTGTGTGTTGTTGTTCGCCTGTCCGTTGTGCTGCGTGTTTTGTTCTCTGTTTATTGTTTTAGTGTTTGCGCATGTTTGCGTAAGTTCTCGCCTCTGTCTGTTTTTTGAGGCCGTTTATGTTTACCGTTACCTTTTGGACATTTTAGTAAACTCTGTTGGACTGAGCCTCGGTGTCCTGCGCCTGACTTCCACACCACATACACCTCACCTCATGACATACTGCTAAAGCAATACTCAAGTGGTTTAAGGGGAAACATTTAAATGTCTTCGAATGGCCTAGTCAAAGCCCAGACCTCAATCCAATTGAGAATCTGTGGAATGACTTATAGATTGCTGTACACCAGCGGAACCCATCCAACTTGAAAGAGCTGGAGCAGTTTTGTCTTGAAGAATGGGCAAAGATTCCAGTGGCTAGATGTGCCAAGTTTATAGAAACATACCCCAAGAGACTTGCAGCTGTAATTGTGGGAAAAGGTGGTTCTACAAAGTATTGACTTTGGGGGGTTGAATAGTTATGCACGCTCAAGTTTTCAATTTTTTTGTCTTATTTCTTGTTTGTTTCACAATAAAAAATATTTTGCATCTTTAAAGTGGTAGGCATGTTGTGTAAATCAAATGATACAACCCCCCCAAAAAATCAATTTTAATTCCAGGTTGTAAGGCAACAAAATAGGAAAAATGCCAAGGGGGGTGAATACTTTCGCAAGACACTGTACAGTCGTGGTCAAAAGTTTTGAGAATGACACAAGTATTGGTCTTCACAAAGTTTGCTGCTTCAGTGTTTTTAGATATTTTTGTCAGATGTTACTATGGTATACTGAATTATAATTACAAGCATTCCATAAGTGTCAAAGGCTTTATTACATTAAGTTTATGCAAAGTGTCAATATTTGCAGTGTTGACCCTTCTTTTTCAAGACCTCTGCAATCTGCCCTGGCATGCTGTCAATTAACTTCTGGGCCACATACGGACTGATGGTAGCCCATTCTTGCATAATCAATGCTTGGAGTTTGTCAGAATTTGTGGGGTTTTGTTTGTCCACCCGCCTCTTGAGGATTGACCACAAGTTCTCAATGGTTTTAAGGTCTGGGGAGTTTCCTGGCCATGGACCCAAAATGTTGATGTTTTGTTCCCCGAGCTACTTAGTTATCACTTTTGCCTTATGGCAAGGTGCACCATCATGCAGGAAAAGGCATTGTTCATCACCAAACTGTTCTTGGATGGTTGGGAGAAGTTGTTCTCTGAGGATATGTTGGTACCATAATTTATTCATGGCTGTATTCTTAGGCAAAATTGTGAGTGAGCCCACTCACAATCGGAAAGAGGATTCATCAGAGAAAATGACTTTACCTCAGTCCTCAGCAGTCCAATCCCTGTACCTTTTGCATAATATCAGTCTGTCCCTGATGTTTTTCCTGGAGAGAAGTGGCTTCCTCGCTGCCCTTCTTGACACCAGGCCATCCTCCAAAAGTATTCGCCTCACTGTGTGTGCAGATGCACTCACATCTGCCTGCTGCCATTCCTGAGCAAGATATGCACTGGTGGTGCCCCGATCCCGCAGCTGAATCAACTTTAGGAGACGGTCCTGGCACTTGCTGGACTTTCTTGGGCGCCCTGAAGGCTTCTTCACAACAATTGAACCTCTCTCCTTGAAATTCTTGATGATCCAATAAATGGTTGATATAGGAGCAATCTTACTAGCAGCAATATCCTTGCCTGTGAAGCCCTTTTTGTGCAAAGCAATGATGACGGCATGTGTTTCCTTGCAGGTAACCATGGTTAACAGAAGAAGAACAATGATTTCAAGCACCACCCTCCTTTTAAAGCTTCCAGTCTGTTATTCTAACTCAATCAACATGACAGAGTGATCTCCAGCCTTGTCCTCGTCAACACTCTCACCTATGTTAACGAGAGATTCACTGACATGATGTCAGCTGGTCCTTTTGTGGCAGGGCTGAAATGCAGTGGAAAAGTTTTTTGGGGATTAAGTTCCTTTTGATGGCAAAGAGGGACTTTGCAATTAATTGCAATTCATCTGATCACTCTTCATAACATTCTGGAGTATATGCAAATTGCCATCATAAAAACTGAGGCAGCAGACCTTGTGAAAATTAATATTTGTGTCCTCCCGAGTGGCGCAGTGGTCTAAGGCACTGCATCGCAGTGCTAGCTGTGCCACTAGAGATCCTGGTTCAAATCCAGGCTCTGTCGTAGCCGGCCGCGACCGGGAGACCGAAGGGGCGGCGCACAATTGGCCCAGCGTCGTCCAGGGTAGGGGAGGGAATGGCCGGCAGGGATGTAGCTCAGTTGGTAGAGCATGGCATTTGCAATGCCAGGGTTGTGGGTTTGATTCCAGTATGAAAAAAAAAAAAAAATGTATGCAGTCACTAACAGTAAGTCGCTCTGGATAAGAGCGTCTGCTAAATGCCATAAATGTAATTCTCAAAACTTTTGATCACGACTGTGGAATGAAATTAATGGAATGGTATCAAACATGAAAACCACGTGTTTCATGAGTTCAATACCATTCCATGTATTCCGTTTCAGCCATTACTATGAGCCCGTCCTCCCCAATTAAGTTGCCACGAACCTCCTGTGATGTGTGTGTAAGTGAGTGTATGGGCACAGTGTTTGCCTCTGGGCCAAGGCCTGCCACAAGCCCATCGGGTATATCCACAATAAAGGTGTGAATGACACATGGTGATAGAGGCCTTGTGGAGCTTTAACATCAGATAACAGAGCTGCCACTCCAGATCGGAACTTGGACATGTAAGACTTTTTCAGAGTTAGGCTGCATAGGAATGCAAAAGTAATAATAATTAGGTGGGTGCTTACATTTCTCCTCTTTCACACGTGTGAATTGATAATTTGTTTTCTGCATTTCCCACTCCCCCTGAGACACCCTCAGAGAGGGGGATCACGGCTAGGGATCATCTATTATTAACGGCAACCCTGGAGTGCCTTGCTCAAGGGCACGTCAACAAATGTGTCACCTAGACGTCTCGGGGATTTGAACCAGCGACCTTTCTGTCCACAGTGTTGGGGAGTAGTGAACTACATCAACTAGTAATTAAACACAATTTTGCAATAGCTTGGTAGTAGTTGAACTAAATTAAAATTGTGGCTATGTTTTCATAGTTAATTACTGTTATGCCATGTAGCGGTGTAGCTAACTACTGGAACTACACAATACTTTTTTTGCACAAAGAGAAAATATGGGTGAAGTAGGCAATCATCCTTTCTTTGTCGACATCAGATCTGCCTTATTCTCACTTGAAACATCATTTTTGGGTTTACTATAAAGTACACATTAAAATCTGACTCCAGAGTGATCTGGTCTTGCAATTTCTCGTCTACGATGTTTCGGATTTAGATATGATAATTTTTATTAAGTAGTTTGGATGTAGTGAACTACCTTTTCAAAGTAACTTTAGTTAAGTAAGCTATATTTTTCTTAAGGGTAAAGGGCAGCTTAACTTAGTAATTGGTAGCTTGGTAAACAATATTTTCAGAGTAGCTTCCCCAACACTGGCTGTCAATCTGAGAAGAGAATGTTAGACTGACTGAGTAACAGTCTGAGTGACTGAATGAATGGGACTTAAACAAGTCACTGCTGAGCTTTGTCAGCTAGGAAAGGAGGTAGGAATGCAAAAGTTAGCTGTCGGTCTGAGAAGAGTATGAAAGACTGATTGACTGAGTGTTAAGGTTAATGGAAAGTGATAGGCCTAGATGTGTGTTTAAAGTGTGATCGTCAAGTAGGTTTCAGAGGATGTACAGTCAATGTATTCCTGAGAGTTGCGCTTTATAAATGCTTTATAGATCTGCAGTTACAGTGTAATACCACCTTAATACATGGGTTATATCCTCCTGCTATGACAAATGAATATGCAGGTGTAGATGTCAGGGGCACCCTCCTGCTCTTGTAAGTTTGAAGCACTAGTTCCTGAAAATGATTCTCTTTCCTTTCGGCAGGTGAAAAGGAGCTCTGATGTACAATATATGTCATGAATTATCTTCAGACAGGTACTGTGCGTCACATGTCTAAACAGGTTAGCGCTAGGCAGAAGGTAGACATGTATGAGTGTCTCTCCCGCCCGAGTTCGAGAGTTCTCACCCAAATAAATGATGTGTGACCATTAGAATGCATTGGGTTACAAGAGTCGCATCCAACTCGAAGTCAATGATATGTTAATTTAAAATTGTCCAGACCTGAGAGAAACCACAGATATGTGTTTCTGTATTGTGTCTATCTCTATGTCTGCACTGCATCCCAAATGACACCCTACTACCTTTACAGTGCACTACTTTAACCAGAGCCCTATGGACCCTGGTCAAAAGCAGTGCACAACATAGGGAATATGGTTCCATTTGGGATGCAGCCTATCTTTGTCAGAATGACCTTGAGAAGAGGACACAGTCGACATCATCCCTCTCTCATTCTCTCCCTCCCTCCCTTCAAATGCCACCTTATCTTCATTCAAAATCATTTTCTTGGCTGTAAAATGTAAGTAAAAATAAAATAGAAGTTCACTCCTGGCAATGACAAAAAAACATCTCCCAACATGGCCTGCATCCCAAATGTCACCCTATTCCCTATATAGTGCACGTAGGGAATAAGGTGCCATTTGGGACATAACCACTAAGATGGGAATGTGTTCATCCCGAAAGTAAACTCTGCTTAACATTTACGTTTTAGTCATTTAGCAGAAGCTCTTATCCAGAGTGACTTACAGCAGTGAGTGCGTACATTTTTCATACAGGCAGCCCATGGGAATCAAACCCACAACCCTGGTGTTGCAAGCACCATGCTTTACCAACTGAGCCAAACGGGACCATCTGATGACTTCTCATCACAGTGGCCAATGTGTATGCTGAAATGTGTGCCATTACCGCTTTCTGAAACCTTTTCCACCAGCGCCCGACAGAACAATAGCTTTTTTTGTTCCCCTAAACCTTTCTCGCCGTACTGTACACTCTGTCCAATTTTAGCACTCTAGCCAGAGGAACAATAACAACAGCAACAACAACAACCACCAGCCAATCCATATTGATCTTGCAGAGTATAAATAGATTTCAGAAAATGAGAGATAGGGCAAAATCATCTCCTCTCTACTCTCTCGTCTGTTTTCCCCCGCTGACACAGGTTCCTCATTAAAAGCAGTATCGGATTAAAATAAAGCCCCCCTCTTCCTCCTCCTCCTCCTCCTCCTCCCCCTCCGTTCTTTAATTCCTCCCTCATCCCTCCATGCCTCCCCTCGCTATTCATCAAGTGGAACATCTGCATAGAAGGAGAATGGGGGGTGTTTCAGCGCTAACCTTGTTTTGCTACACAGCCGCTAATGGCTGCTCAACCTCTCGAGTGCTGCGGCCACTTTACTTACTGACGGCGCATGATAGTAAGTAAACAAGCAGTACACACACACACACACACACACAAACTGACACACACATACACACACACACACAGACAGACACACACACACACACATACACAAACTGACACACACACACACACATGCACACATATACACACACACACAGAGACAGACACACACACACACACACACACAGATAAACACACACACACACGTGCACACACACAGGCACTTCATGCCACACACACACACACACACACACACACACGTCACACAGAAAGACAAACACAAACAGACACACACACACACAGACACACACACACACAAACAGATAAACACACACACACAAATGTGCATACACACAGGCACTTCATGCACACACACACACACACACTAAGGGATACACATGAAAATGTATGCACTCACTAACTGTAAGTCGCTCTGGATAAGAGCGTCAGCTAAATGACTAGAATGTAAATGTATTGTAATACACAAACACACACACAGTCCAATGTAGGTCCTATTTGCATCATGAGTATCCATGCTGCTGTGTTATTCTCCCCCAGTTTACAGATTAGCTTTTCAAAGGTAGTTAATGGCTTCTTATCTCGCCCGTCTAATAGAGTTGTTTGTTTAGGGGTTTGAGAATTCAATAGGGATGTTATGATAAGATGGGTCATTCTCGGTCAGGATTGTAAGGTAGACTGAGGAAAATATGAGCTTTATTCACAGTGATTTGTGGTATGCTATTTTATTATGAATCATAACATAAACAGGCATTCCGTGGCTGAGTCAGTAGTCGTTTTTTGTGTGTTTATAATATCTTTACAGATTCATACAGTGTGTATGTGTGTCCTCTGTGTGTGTGTATGTGTGTGTGTATGTGATGATCTGTGTGTGTGTGTGTCGATCCGTGTGTGCGTATGTGTCGATCCGTGTGTGTGTGTATGTGTGTCCATCTGTGTGTGTGTGTGTTTTAATTAGATTATTTGCCTTGGCAACCCCATACAATGGTATAGCCACAGTCGAAGCAGGGATCTGCTATCACGTGTCACAAAAGTGACTAAGACTGCCAGGCAATCATCTCTCTAACCAGCACCCGCTATCCAATCGTTCCAAGACACCAGAAATCTGTCACAAGGACGGGTCGAGTAGTGCTATAACTCCTTGAGCCTATGGTCGTACCCACAGGGGCTGACTCGACGCTAACCTTCCCAAGCCTGTCCCTCTCTGAGACCCCCATCATTGTCCCACTTGGCCCATCAGCAAATGGCCTAGCCTTGTGTCACCCGCACCGCCAGGCCCCTGTCCATCCCCCTCAGTGAGGCTCACTGACATCATCGGCAAAATGGAATCCACCATCCACTGTTACACAAGACAGATACAATACATCATACAGTGTTGTATCGAAACGTTTTATGATGTCATTATTGTATACGTACTGACCGTCTACTCACCCCGCTGCGAGAGAGAGATTGAGTCAGAGAGAGAGAGATTGAGAGAGAATGAAAGAGACACGTGTTATGACTAAGCTCTTTTACTCTATGAGAGAGAGAGAGGAGTCGAAAAAGAAAGACAGTGATATCCTTGACCTCCTCCTCCCAGCCATCCCTCTCGGGAACTCCACTTTACTAGCCAGGGGAAAGGAGGTTACTGCACCGGAATTGGTGATGGAAGCTCAGGACTCGTGACTGGTAGAGAAGGGATCGGCGCTCTGTTGTGAGGCCCATGAGCGGAGGATTGTAATGCTGTGCTACCACTCGCACACGACATGTGAAATGATTTCTGGTCTATAAGCTCTGACACAAGAATTTTGTTATCTCAATGGTTGACTATCACTCAAGCCTTGAATAATTCCCAGAGGGTGTAAGGCTCTGGTTTAATAATTAATTAAACAAAGTCCCGTTCTGCAATAGGTCAGTCTTTTTATTCATGAGAGCTCTGGCGCTAAAAACACACACAGCCCTTTTATATGCCTTCACACAAAGGAACTTTGCTCCGCCCACCTTTAGGCGGCCTGTGACTTTCCACAGTATAGAATGTTTAAGTTTGACAGTTTCTAGGTCTCCTTTCCCCTGGAATGTTTGTCTCCAGCAGTTTCTACCCCTCTTCTCTGTTAGTGGGTTTATTGTCTTATAACTCTAACACAGTTTACATATTTATACAGTATTGGGGTGGAATCTTTTTAGTCATTACAATAAACATACAAATTCATCTATCAAGCTCTCACCAGGCGGATACCTAATATGACCTCACACTGGCTTCACTAGTAGTAGGTTGCCCCTAGATGCTGATCTTCCGACACATACACTCACACACACACTCACACACATGCACTACTACACACCATCAGATGTGGCCTTAAACTGCCAGCACTGGTCACAAGCCATCATCTTGATCTCCCAGAGTGCTTTGGGCAGTGAGCGAACTGCAGGCTTGACCCCAACACTGACAGAGACAACAATGAGATCTGTGATTAATGCAGCTCTGTCATATCCTCTGCAAAGCAGATTGTGATAGGAGGGGGGAGTGATGTGAAGAGGGTTATTGTAAAGCACCACACGTCTAGTGCAATCATCAAATCCTCCACCTGCAGCTCTATCGATCACTTCACATGAGGGAGGCATCAGAGGTGAGAGGTGGGCTATGTCTAAATACTAAAAAATATCCTTACCCAGCTAACAACAAATGTTCCCTTAACAATCTCATTAGGTCATTAAGTAACGTTTTCATAGAAATGTTTGCAAGGAATGTTTCCAAGAGACCATCCCCCTTAAAGACGCATTATGCAGAAATCGCTCTGCCATTTCCTGGTTTCAAAAATTATAATAGTTCACCTAATTTCAGTTTAAGTATAGTGTAGAGAATCATTGTACCATCCAAACTGCTGTGAAATATATTTTCCATAACCAAAAATATAAAATCTTCAGCTGTTTGAAGCTGGTGTACAAAACCGAAAGTAGAAACAAAATAGAATAGAAAAAGCGCACATAGAACAGATCTACTGCTTCTTAGACTTGCTTTCAATGAGAATGACAGATCTATAACACACATTGTTATGTACATTTCTATGTGAAGTTACATATTGTAGCTTTAATGTAAAATAGATCTTACCCAGAACGTGGTTACCATGTTCTCAGAATGTAAGAAATTAATGTCTTAGACACGTTTCATGGGGAAGGTTCCAACAACATTAACGCGTCCAGTTTTCTATGGGTTAGGAGAATATTCCATCAACATCCCACCAAACATACACAGAACATGGTCACCAACCTTTTTTGAGTCGAAATGCAAGCCGAGATCTACCGTTCAGATTTTTTTTTACACACTGCTTCATGCACAAATTCATGTTGTTATTCCTATGACCAGAGAAAATGAAATATTCCTCTATGTTAAAAAAGACCCAAGCTGCTAATAATAGCAACGCAAGACTATCGATACACTTTCCTACGTATTCATTGCAGCTGCAGTGCTGGTTGTAGTGCGAGTGGAAGTAGGGAGAACACGTGTTTATGTCTTATAAAAGTGTTGAATAGAAAGTGTTGACAGTGCTGAGTAAGAACTTTTTATGAACTCACTCATAAAAACAGCAGCTCTTTGCTGTATTCATTGACAGTCTCCCTTTAGTCATGGTTTTAAACATTTAGAAATCTCACAGTATCAACTTTGCTGTAGCTTACTTTTACGCCTGCTACGTTACTGCAGACACAGTAATCTGAGCCATCCGATTGGCCAGTGGTAGGCCTATAGCACACTTGATTTGCTCCCCCCCGAGCCAGCCGGGAAGATAGAGTTGGTACCTTCAGACTGGGAACAAGTCTCCTACCCGGTGCGCAGGGCAGCTGAATAGGGTGCACCTACCTCCAACAGCACGAGACAAGTTTAAAAAACAGGAATGCATTTTTTTACAGAAATGTTTGGCGATCGACTAGGAATGGCTTGGAATTCGACCAGTCGATCAGGATCGACCGGTTAGTGACCACTGCTCTAGGACATGTGCTTATTGGGCCAGTATAGTTAAGCCCGGTCCTGTCCAGAAGAAACCTTTCCCCCTCCTCCCTAGGCACTAGTGTACACTACCGGTCAAAGGTTTTAGAACACCTACTCATTCAAGGGTTTTTCTTTATTTTTACTATTTTCTACATTGTAGAAAAATGGTGTAGACATCAACACTATGAAATAACACATATGGAATCATGTAGTAACCCAAACAGTGTTAAACAAATCAAAATATATTTTATATTTGAGATTCTTCAAATAGCCACCCTTAGCCTTGATGACAGCTTTGCACACTCTTGGCATTCTATCAACCAGCTTCACCTGGAATGCTTTTCCAACAGTCTTGAAGAAGTTCCCACATATGCTGAGCACTTGTTGGCTGCTTTTCCTTCACTCTGCGGTCCGACTCATCCCAAACCATCTCAATGTGGTTGAGGTTGTGGGATTGTGGACGCCAGGTCATCTTATGCAGCACTCCATCAATCTCCTTCTTGGTAAAATAGCCCTTACACAGCCTGGAGGTGTGTTGGGTCATTGTTCTGTTGAAAAACAAATGATAGTCCCACTAAGCCCAAACCAGATAGGATGGCGCATCACTGCAGAATGCTGTGGTAGCCATGCTGGTTAAGTGTGCCTTGAATTCTGAATAAATCACAGACAGTGTCACCAGCAAAGCACCCCCACAACATAACACCTCCTCCTCCATGCTTTTCGGTGGGAAATACACATGCAGAGATATCCGTTCACCCACACCACGTCTCACAAAGACACGGCGGTTGGAACCAAAAATCTCAGATCTGGACTCCAGACCAAAGGACACATTTCCACTGGTCTAATGTCCAATGCTCGTGTTTCTTGGCCCAAGCAGGTCTCTTCTTATTATTGGTGTCCTTTAGTAGTGGTTTCTTTGCAGCAATTCGACCATGAAGGCCTGATTAACACAGTCCCCTCTGAACGGTTGATGTTGAGATGTGTCTGTGACTTGAACTCTGTGAAGCTGGTTGATGGAATGTTAATTGAAATGCATTCCAGGTGACTACCTCATGAAGGTGGTTGAGAGAATGCCAAGCGTGTGCAAAGCCGTCATCAAGGCAAAGGGTGGCTATTTGAAGAATCTCAAATATAAAATATATTTTGATTCGTTTAACACTTTTTTGGTTACTACATGTTATTTCATAGTTTTGATGTCTTCACTATTATTCTACAATTTAGAAAATAGTAAAAACTAAATAAAAACCCTTGAATGAGTAGGTGTTCTAAAACCTTTGACCGGTAGTGTAGATCTGAAACAACTTGATAGGTGTAAGCAATAGGGTGAATGCACTTTGAAGTAAATCTCAGCTCTGTTAAAAGTACACTTTAATTGATCATAGTGATTCAGAAGTATCATTAATTAAAACAGGTTAACATGACCCACCAACACCCACATCCGACCGGGTCGTATCCCACATTTTGTAGTTAAACCTCTGTCAAGGGATCCCCTTTCATCAAACCAAATGTGTCAATATCATTTTGTGACAAAACGGCATGTTCACTTTATGAAAATGAGCCACTGCACGTGACATACAGTAGGGTAAATTAGGCTACTTGTTGTGGGAGAGGAGGAGGACGGAGCGGGAAAGAGTGATAGCCCCTGATCTATATAAAGTGAAACATTGAGTCGTTCTTTGCTGATGTGAAGAAGAAACGAAATAAAAGTACAGAGAGGAAAAACCTCATTTATGCACATTGTGGATACGGAAGGGGAAAAGGTCGGCCATCTTTTCAAGACCTGAGCTATTTAATTTAAATGTTTGATTTATTTGATTTACTGCCTATTTTGCTATTTTATTTGGGTATTTTCTTTGTTTAAAATAACAGTTTAGTAGTTAACAAACGTTGAATGACTGGAGTCAAGTGTGATATTTGTCAGTATAAAGATGAGAGACTCATTCATGTGCTAGTTTCATGTATTTTGTTCCAAGTGATATTATAATGCAGAGTTACCGACACATTCTTTCTGATCATCTTTAATAAAGACCATTTTTGACCACGTTAATCTGCTCATGTTGTATGTGCGTGTGCGGTAGACTGATAGCCATAGGCTTATTATCTGCGGAAAATATTGTAGCCTAATGTTGAAAGGCTGCTGATGTATTGATTGTGTAAGACATGGACGGGTATAAGAAATATCTGGACAACTATTCTATTCAATTATTAATATTTTATTAACTCTCTGGATGTTAGGCCTACACAGCCGTGGCATGGATGAATCTTCTATCAAACCTGCATCCAAACCAATCTCAGGCTGTATAGGCTAATTCAAGTTTCAAGTTTCAAGTTTTAATGTCACATGCACAAGTACATTGAAATGCCTTTCTTGCGAACTCAAAACCCAAAAATGCAATAATCAATAACAACGTATTACTGGAATAAAACACATGAGATATAAGAATAGGAAATACGAAATACTCAATAAAGTAAGTAATTAAGCATACTATATACAGGAAATATTTATAAAGTCAGATCCAATACCATATTTATATGTGCAGGGATACTGAAGTGATGGAGGTAGATATGTATAGGGGTTAGGTGACTAGGCAACAGGATATAAGATAAACAGAGTAGCAGCAGGTTGCATGTGAGTGGGTGTGCAGGTGTGTAGAGTCAGTATAAATGTATGTGCATATTATGCGTGAGTGAGAAATGATGGAGTGAGTGTTTGTGTGTGTGTTGGAGTGACAGTGTGTGTGAGTGTGTAGGGCCCTGTGAGTGTGCATAGAGACATTGCAAATATTGATATAAAAGGTCAATAACAATACAAGGTAAACTCAGCCCGCGTAGCTATTTTGTTAGCTATTTATCAGTCGTATTGCTTGGGGATAAAAGCTATTCAAGAGCCTGTTGGTATCAGACTTGATGCACCGTTAATTCTGTACACTCTTAGGAAAAAAGGTTCCTTATAGAACCAAAAAAGGTGCACTGGTATATAGATTACTTATTTTCTTGTGTTCTTGTTATTTCTTATTTCTATTTCTTGTGTGTTTTTGTTCTACTTGACTTTATTTTACAGTACTACACTGAGTATACAAACTTTGAGAACACCTGCTCTATCCATGACATAGACTGACCAGGTGAATCCGGGTGAAAGCTATGATCCCTTATTGATGTCACTTGTTAAATCCAATTAAATCAGTGTAGATGAAGGGGAGGAGACAGGTTAAAGAAGGATTTTTAAGCCTAGAGACGATTGAGATGGATTGTGTATGTGTGCCATTCAGAGGGTGATTTGGCAAGACCAAAGGTTTAAGTGCCTTTGAACGGGGTATGGTAGTAGGTGCCAGGCGCACCGGTTTGTTTCAAGAACTGCATTCCTGCTGGTTTTTTCACGCTCAACAGTTTCAAGAATGGTCCACCACCGAAAGGACATCCAGCCAACTTGACACAACTGTGGGAAGCATTCGAGTCAACATGGGCCAGCATCCCTGTGGAACACTTTTGACACCTTGTAGAGGGTTGGTGCAACTCAGTATTAGGAAGGTGTTCCTAAGGTTTGGTATGCTCAGTGTATATTGATATTGATTACCGCATTGTTGGGATAAGAGCTTGCAACAAAGGCATTTCACTGCTTGCGCACATGACATTAAAAACTTGGTGGCCAGGGAGGCATCTCTTTGTTTGAATGATGGCCCACATCAACTCTGGCTGACTTTACAATATAACTTTGTCCATTAGTTACAGTGAACAACAATGTGTCTTCTGCTCCATTCTCAACCCCCCTCCCCAAACAGCAGACCTCACACATACAGTTGAGATGAGCACAGGTTCAAGCTGCTGTGCACCACATCTGGATGGAGAGCATGTTGTGGCGTTACGGGCCTTGCTCAAGGGCCCAACTGTAGGGGAATGCTTTGAGGATGTGAACCCAGCAGCCCTCCAGTTGTCAGATCAATTACACCAATATTTTCCCAGCACCCAGCCAGGGATTCGAGCCGGCCACCTTTCGGCTACAGATCCAACTCCTTAGCCGCTGGGCTACCTACTGCCAGTACAGTGTGGGTTGTTGCGTGACTGGTTCCAGAGAAGAAGAAAAAAGGAGCAAAAACATTAGTTAATCTTAGAAATAAACATGAGTTAATCTTAGAAATAAACATGAGATAATCTGCCAAAAAGGAAGACAAAATGCTATGCAGACATATGATTATTATGATATAGAAGAACAACTTACAGTACATGGCAGCAGCAGCTGAAAAATATATCCTCTGCCTGATAATTCTGGGTTAATGCTAGACTAAGCAAAACATACATGGTGTGATAAAAGTCATGTAATGATTAACTAGGCTGTTGAATCACCAAGACTTATACACAATTTATTATATATCATTTATACATACCGCCTCTCAGTCAGAAACAATCTTCTAATGACTTCATGAAACATAGTCCTCTCAATTGACTCCACACTGAAATACTGAAATAAAAGTAACAATTAGCAAATTGCCAATGTCAGGCTGGGTCTGTAGCTCTATTTGGCATATCCCACAATAAAAAAAGAATGTTTATTTCAAAGAGTTGTCTGGCTAACCTGTAAAGTGGCAAATTACAGTAGCCTAGCATTTTCTGCTACTTATCTAGTTTACAAATGTGCAAAAATTCTAATAACATTTCAACTTTATTTATCTAGCTTATAGTTGATCATATGACATGACTTTGGCTTCATATATTTGAATTAAATAATCAACTTTGCTTACCTTAATATATTGAAAAATAACGTGCTTATTGGTAGGCTGCTTGCAAGTTGGTTCAACCACCGTCCTCTTGCGTGGTCATGCTGGAATGGCAGTTATTTTTTTAATCCGAATGGCACTTACATTTTGAATTGACCAAAATGTTCTATATACAGTGGGGAGAACAAGTATTTGATACACTGCCGATTTTGCAGGTTTTCCTACTTACAAAGCGTGTAGAGATCTGTAATTTTTTATCATAGGTACACTTCAACTGTGAGAGACGGAATCTAAAACAAAAATCCAGAAAATCACATTGTATGATTTTTAAGTAATTCATTTGCATTTTATTGCATGACATAAGTATTTGATCACCTACCAACCAGTAAGAATTCCGGCTCTCACAGACCTGTTAGTTTTTCTTTAAGAAGCCCTCCTTTTCTCCACTCATTACCTGTATTAACTGCACCTGTTTGAACTCGTTACCTGTATAAAAGACACCTGTCCACACACTCAATCAAACAGACTCCAACCTCTCCACAATGGCCAAGACCAGAGAGCTGTGTAAGGACATCAGGGATAAAATTGTAGACCTGCACAAGGCTGGGATGGGCTACAGGACAATAGGCAAGCAGCTTGGTGAGAAGGCAACAACTGTGGCGCAATTATTAGAAAATGGAAGAAGTTCAAGATGACGGTCAATCACCCTCGGTCTGGGGCTCCATGCAAGATCTCACCTCGTGGGGCATCAATGATCATGAGGAAGGTGAGGGATCAGCCCAGAACTACACGGCAGGACCTGGTCAATGACCTGAAGAGAGCTGGGACCACAGTCTCAAAGAAAACCAGTAGTAACACACTACGCCGTCATGGATTAAAATCCTGCAGCGCATGCAAGGTCCCCCTGCTCAAGCCAGCGCATGTCCAGGCCTGTCTGAAGTTTGCCAATGACCATCTGGATGATCCAGAGGAGGAATGGGAGACGGTCATGTGGTCTGATGACACAAAAATAGAGCTTTTTGGTCTAAACTCCACTCGCCGTGTTTGGAGGAAGAAGAAGGATAAGTACAACCCCAAGAACACCATCCCAACCGTGAAGCATGGAGGTGGAAACATCGTTCTTTGGGGATGCTTTTCTGCAAAGGGGACAGGACGACTGCACCGTATTGAGGGGGGGATGGACCATGTATCGCGAGATCTTGGCCAACAACCTCCTTCCCTCAGTAAGAGCATTGAAGATGGGTCGTGGCTGGGTCTTCCAGCATGACAACAACCCAAAACACACAGCCAGGGCAACTAAGGAGTGGCTCCGTAAGAAGCATCTCAAGGTCCTGGAGTGGCC
The DNA here is from genome assembly GCF_020615455.1 of Coregonus clupeaformis. Lineage (NCBI taxonomy): Eukaryota > Metazoa > Chordata > Actinopteri > Salmoniformes > Salmonidae > Coregonus > Coregonus clupeaformis. The sequence continues at coordinate 45,701,644 of NC_059194.1, read as the reverse complement.
TAGCCAGTCTCCAGACCTGAACCCAATAGAAAATCTTTGGAGGGAGCTGAAAGTCCGTATTGCCCAGCGACAGCGCCGAAACCTGAAGGATCTGGAGAAGGTCTGTATGGAGGAGTGGGCCAAAATCCCTGCTGCAGTGTGTGCAAACCTGGTCAAGACCTACAGGAAACGTATGATCTCTGTAATTGCAAACAAAGGTTTCTGTACCAAATATTAAGTTCTGCTTTTCTGATGTATCAAATACTTATGTCATGCAATAAAATGCAAATAAATTACTTAAAAATCATACAATGTGATTTTCTGGATTTTTGATTTAGATTCCGTCTCTCACAGTTGAAGTGTACCTATGATAAAAATTACAAACCGCTACATGCTTTGTAAGTAGGAAAACCTGCAAAATCGACAGTGTATCAAATACTTGTTCTCCCTACTGTAGAACCCCTTTTTTTTCATCTAAGGTTGCATGGTTTATTAAACACATTATTTCCTCTTGCTTCTAGCTAGCATTTAGTTTGCATTCTGTCTGGGGCGGGTAGGAATTTAACGGATCCAATTTGGAATTGATCTCAATTTTGGGATTCGATAAGACCTCTACCGTGAACCAAGATGTTGTGAGTTCAAATCCCAGGGGAGGACATGTTGAATAATAATTACTGAATAAATGCACATGCACAATGTAATCATGTATGTCAGTGTATCAGATATGCAAGTTGAACGGTAACGTTACGAAAATGTTCTCTCACCCTAGAATTGTTAGGTGGGTATCTCCTTGTTTCCTTTCCTTTATCATAAATTATTGGTGAAAAGACTGGTTATCTTGATTCCATCTTGCTTTCCTAACCCTGACAGACCAAAGATAATTGATGGAAAATTGGACAAGGGAGTGAGGAAGCAGCTATTGAGAAGCGACCGAGGTCCCTCCCTCTCTACTGGGAAATTATAATTCTCTCTCTGTTTAATAATCTTCAAAGACTGTAAAAAAATTAATCATATGCCACAGGCAATTCCTAGAAGGAGGTAGCTCACTCTCCCTTGGGAGGCAGCTGGGGGAATTATGTTCTCATGGATGATTAAAAGAAAATAATAATGAGGCAAATCACTGTTACATGTCCATGAGAAACAGTGTCATCAGCGAAGCAAAGGTGGACTTCTTTCTTCTTCCCAGGGCTCAAGGAGCACCATCGACCCAAAGTTGGAATGGAATGTTCTCGGAGCTAGAATGTGATGTAGAGAAAAGATGAATAAAAAATATTTTTCCCTGGGTCATTTTCATTAGGCATCAAACGTAAGAAAACGGACTGAGAAACACTCGTTATCGTTTTCAATTGCAAAATGTCTTACTACATTTTAGACTAATGAATACAACCCAGGAAATACTTGTGCTCTTGTGTCATAAGGTTAAGAAACTGAGGACATTAGCTCTCACACGACACTGATTGTGCTAGGATCCACTTTGAGTGACCGTCAATTTGGCTCCCAGCATTTCATGTGTTTCTGACAATAAACATGGAAGAGTGATGCATCATACTTTTGCTTTGAAAAGATAACTATCATCCAGTAACTAGTCCATGTTATATCCCTGACAAACAAAACATATTTCGGCTTTATTTTCCTTAACATTTTATTGCTGCGGCCAAGAACATTCTATTCACGTCTGTTTTTCCTCTGTCACAATCACTTCAATCAAAGTCGTACAACCAACTACACACGCCTGAACAAACCGCTCCATCCAGCCTGTTGTGCAAGGTCTTATGTAACCACTGGTTACCATGTTTTTACCGTGCCTCAACTCTCCAATCACTTCACCTTCCCTCTCTCCTTCCATCCCTCCATCTCACCCTTTTCCAGACGTGGATAACTGGGGCAATTGCAGTTTTCTGTGTCCCCAAGCCAATTGGGGGCTAATGTCATCACGCACGTGCCGCTTAAGTAAATGTGACATGCCAGCGCTAATACAAGTTGGCGCCACGGAATGACGGGCCCAGTCGCCAGGTGTCAAGGACGGCTAGCGGGACTTTTTCAGAGAGTGCATTATCATCATCCCCAGGCTTGCAGTTTGATGATGCATGCAACAGAAAGAGAGAAAAGAGTGCGATTTGAAGCCATGTTGACAACTAAAACTCAGCAGTGATGACTAAGGGAAAGAATAGTTGACTAGACAAAGGTGCTTTTGTCCGACAGCCTGTGTGACTCCTGTCACAGTTTGATGATGCGTCAATAAGAAAAATTAGATAAATTCTTCAAGCTCTGTCAAGCTCTGTCATTGCTAGACAGCCATTTTCAAGTCTTGTCATAGATTTTCATGCCGATTTAAGTAAAAACTGTATCTAGGCCACTCAGGAACATTCAGTGTCATCTTGGCAAGCAACTCCAGTGTAGATTTGCCCTTGTGTTTTAGGTTATTGTCCTGCTGAAATGTCACGGTTTCGGCCGAGGCTGCTCCTCCTCCTGGTTCGGGCAGGCTTCGGCGGTCGTCGTCTCCGGAGTACTAGCTGCCACCGATCTATGTTTCATGTTCGTTTGGTTTTGTCTGGATGTTGTACACCTGTGTCTTGTTAGTCCTCGTTAGTGTCCTATTTAAGTCTCGTTGTGTGTGCTTGTCGTTGTGTGTGATTGCGCTTCTGTTTCGTGTTTGGAGCTACATTTTCCCTCCAGTGTTTTGGAGAGGTTATTTTGCACATGTTTGTGCGCCGTTTGTTTTGTCGCCTGTGTGCGCCGTGTATTCGCCTTCGGGCTATTTTGTGCTTCTGTCTTTTATATATATTGCACTAAAGCCTTTGGACTGAGCCTCTGCGTCCTGCGCATGATTCATACACCACACCCACCTTCAGCACGCCTTGACAGAATCACACACCATAATGGAATCAGCAGGATCGACAGTGACGCCTGTGTCGCTCGAGGAGCATCTCCGTGGGCAAGAGGGCCAGATAAGACAACTGGAGACCGCTCTACAGGAGGTAATCAACACCTTGCACCGATGGGAGGCCAGCAGGGTACCCACACCTCCACCTACCCTGCCCACCCCATCGGTCGGTCCACCAGTCCCAGGTTCGGAACCCAGGGGGATTCGGCTCTCGCTCCCGAGGGCGTATGACGGAACAGCTGCCGGGTGTCAGGGGTTCCTCCTGCAGGTGGAGCTCTACCTGGCCACTGTACACCCGGTGCCCTCGGGATACGAGAGCGTTTCCGCCCTCATCTCATGTCTCACGGGCAAGGCGTTGGAGTGGGCGAACGCCGAGTGGAGGAAGATGGACGCCAACACCATCACCTACGCCGAGTTCTCCCGCCGCTTCAAGGCCGTGTTCGACCATCCACCTGAGGGCAAAGCGGCGGGGGAGCGTCTAGTCCATTTGAGACAGGGGAGGAGGAGCGCTCAGGTGTTCGCTCTAGAGTACCGGACTCTAGCGGCGGATGCAGGGTGGAATGAACGGGCTCTCATCGACCATTTTCGATGTGGCCTACGAGAGGACGTTCAACGTGAGTTGGCCTGCAGGGATACCCAGCTTACCTTCGACCAGTTGGTCGATATGTCCATCCGTCTGGACACCCTGCTGGCCACCCGTGGACGTCCCGAGGGGAGTCCGTCCATTCCGCCCTCCGGCACCTCCGAGCCGAGCCCTATGGAGCTCGGGGGTGCCGGCGCTAGAGAACGGAGGAGGAGGAGCCCGAGGGGGCCTGTCTCCTGCACCAAGTGCGGTCGTGGAGGGCACACTGCGGCCAGGTGCGGGGGAGGGTTCTCCGGGGGAGAAGACAACAGGCCACGCACTGGGGGGGCCTCCCAGGTGAGTAGACGTCCCACTTACCCAGAGCTGTCTGTTGCGCACTTTTGTATACCTGTTTGTTTTCCACAGGTTGCACCTCATTCCCAGCATAAGGCGCTAGTAGATTCAGGCGCAGCTGGGAATTTTGTTGATCGGAAGTTTTGTTTTGAGTTAGGGATCCCTCTCCTACCTGTTGACAAACCTTTTCCCGTTCATGCCTTAGATAGCCGCCCGTTGGGGTCGGGGTTGATCAGGAAGATCACAGCGCCACTTCGGATGTGTGCGCAGGGGGGTCATGAGGAGACTATACAGCTGTATCTGATCGACTCTCCTGCGTACCCAGTGGTGCTGGGGATTCCCTGGTTAAGCACCCATAACCCTGCTATTTCGTGGCAACAGAGGGCTCTCGATGGGTGGTCTGCTCAGTGCGAGGGGCGATGTCTGGGTGTTTCCGTGGGGGCGACTTCGGTGGAAAGTCCAAACCAAGTGCCCGCACTGCACATTCCGCCTGAATATGGGGATTTAGCTCTCGTGTTTAGCAAAACTAGGGCGACGCAGTTGCCTCCTCATAGACAGGGGGATTGTGCGATTGATCTCCAGGCAGGAGCAGCGCTCCCACGGAGCCATGTGTATCCTTTGTCTCAAGAGGAGAGAAAAGCTATGGAGACTTACATAGCCGAATCTTTGAGACAGGGATACATTCGGCCCTCCACTTCTCCCGCCTCCTCGAGCTTCTTTTTTTGAGAAAAAGAAAGATGGAGGGTTGCGCCCGTGCATTGATTACCGTGGTCTCAATCAGATTACTGTGAAATACAGTTATCCACTCCCTCTGATTGCGACCATGACGGAGTCATTGCATGGAGCGCGGTTTTTCACAAAACTGGATCTCAGGAGCGCGTATAACTTGGTGCGCATTAGGGAGGGTGACGAATGGAAGACAGCGTTTAGTACCACGTCAGGTCATTTCGAATATCTCGTCATGCCATATGGGTTGATGAATGCTCCATCAGTCTTCCAATCCTTCGTAGATGACATTTTCCGGGATATGCAGGGACAAGGGGTGGTCGTGTACATTGATGACATTCTGGTGTACTCGTCTACCCGAGCCGAGCATATAACCCTGGTGCGTCGTGTATTGAGGAGGCTGTTGGAGCACGACCTCTATGTCAAGGCAGAGAAATGTCTGTTTTTCCAGGAGTCGGTCTCCTTTTTGGGTTATCGGTTGTCCGCGTCAGGGGTGAGAATGGAGGTGGATCGTGTGTCCGCTGTGCGTAATTGGCAAACCCCAACTACTGTAAAAGAGGTGCAGCAGTTTTTGGGTTTTGCGAATTACTACCGAAGGTTTATCCGGGGTTTTGGACAGGTGGCAGCTCCCATCACGTCCCTTCTGAAGGGGGGTCCGGTGCGCCTGCAGTGGTCAGCCGATGCGGACAGGGCCTTTAGGAGACTGAAGGACCTGTTTACGTCGGCTCCGGTGCTGGCGCATCCGGATCCCGCATTACCCTTTCAGGTCGAGGTAGACGCGTCTGAGGCTGGTATAGGGGCCGTTCTCTCTCAACGGTCCGGCTCGCCACCTAAACTCCGCCCCTGTGCTTTTTACTCCAAAAAGCTCAGCCCGGCGGAGCGTAACTATGACGTTGGGGACAGGGAGTTGTTAGCTGTAGTTCAAGCCCTTAAGGTGTGGAGGCATTGGCTTGAGGGGGCTCAACACCCTTTCCTCATTTTGACTGACCATCGGATCCTGGAGTACATCCGGGCAGCGAGGAGACTGAACCCTCGCCAGGCTCGATGGAGTATGTTTCTCACCAGGTTCGTATTTAAAATCACGTACATCCCTGGGTCCCAGAATGGTAAGGCAGATGCACTGTCCCGGCGGTATGACATGGAGGAGAGGTCCGTTGAGCCTACTCCCATACTACCGGAGTCTTGCCTTGTGGCACCGGTGGTGTGGGAGGTCGATGCCGAGATCGAGCGAGCGTTGCGTACCGACCCCAGCCCTCCACAATGTCCTGAGGGTCGGAGGTACGTTCCGCTCGAGATTCGGGATCGACTCATCTACTGGGCTCACACGTCACCCTCCTCTGGACATCCGGGTATTGGCCGTACAGTGCATTGCCTTAGCACTAAATACTGGTGGCCTACTTTGGCTAGGGATGTGAGGGTTTACGTCTCCTCCTGCTCGGTGTGCGCCCAGTGTAAGGCGCCCCGACATCTGCCCAGGGGTAAGTTACAGCCCCTACCCGTTCCACAACGACCATGGTCCCACCTCTCGGTGGATTTTGTAACAGACCTTCCCCTCTCTCAGGGGAATACCACCATCCTGGTCGTTGTGGACCGGTTCTCTAAGGCCTGTCGTCTTCTCCCTATGTCGGGTCTTCCTACTGCCCTACAGACCGCTGAGGCCCTATTTACCCACGTCTTCCGGCATTACGGGGTCCCCGAGGATATAGTGTCTGATCGAGGCCCCCAGTTTACCTCCCGTGTGTGGAGAGCGTTTATGGAGCGTTTGGGGGTCTCGGTTAGCCTTACCTCGGGGTACCAGGACCGGCCTGAGGAGTGGGCGCGTTACATTCCATGGGCCGAGATGGCCCAGAACTCTCTCCGCCACTCCTCTACCAACCTAACCCCTTTCCAATGTGTATTAGGTTACCAGCCGGTTCTGGCACCGTGGCAGCAGAGCCAGATCGAGGCCCCTGCGGTGGATGATTGGATGAGGCGCTCGGAAGAGACGTGGAACGCTGCCCACGTCCACCTGCAGCGGGCCGTCCTTCGTCACAAGGCGAGCGCCGATCTCCACCGCAGTGAGGGGCCGGTGTACGCACCCGGAGATCGAGTCTGGCTCTCTACCAGAGACCTACCCCTCCGCCTGCCCTGCCGGAAGCTGGGTCGGCGGTTTGTGGGGCCCTTTAAAGTCCTGAGAAGATTGAACGAGGTGTGTTATAGGTTACATCTACCTGTTGAGTATAAGAATATTAACCCCTCGTTCCATGTGTCTCTTCTCAGGCCGGTGGTAGCTGGTCCACTCCAGGACAATGAGATAGGGGAGACTCCTCCGCCCCCACTGGACATCGAGGGGGCTCCGGCGTACACCGTTCGGTCCATCTTGGACTCTAGACGCCGGATGGGGGGTCTCCAGTATCTCGTGGAGTGGGAGGGGTCCGGCCCGGAGGAGCGGTGCTGGGTGCCGCGGAGGGACATCCTAGACCCATCTCTCCTGTCGGAGTTCCACCGGGACCATCCCGCGCGCCCTGCTCCGCGTCCTCCTGGTCGTCCCCGAGGCCGGGGTCGGAGCACGGCTGGAGCCGCGCATCAAGGGGGGGGGTACTGTCACGGTTTCGGCCGAGGCTGCTCCTCCTCCTGGTTCGGGCAGGCTTCGGCGGTCGTCGTCTCCGGAGTACTAGCTGCCACCGATCTATGTTTCATGTTCGTTTGGTTTTGTCTGGATGTTGTACACCTGTGTCTTGTTAGTCCTCGTTAGTGTCCTATTTAAGTCTCGTTGTGTGTGCTTGTCGTTGTGTGTGATTGCGCTTCTGTTTCGTGTTTGGAGCTACATTTTCCCTCCAGTGTTTTGGAGAGGTTATTTTGCACATGTTTGTGCGCCGTTTGTTTTGTCGCCTGTGTGCGCCGTGTATTCGCCTTCGGGCTATTTTGTGCTTCTGTCTTTTATATATATTGCACTAAAGCCTTTGGACTGAGCCTCTGCGTCCTGCGCATGATTCATACACCACACCCACCTTCAGCACGCCTTGACATGAAAGGTGATTTTGTTGTCTCCCAGTGTATATTGGAAAGCAGACAGAACCATGTTTTCCTCTAGGATTTTGCCTGTGTTTAGCTCAATTCCGTTTCTTTTTATCCTAAAAAACTCCCTTGTCCTTGCCGATGACACGCATACTCATAACATAATGTAGCCACCACCATGCTTGAAGGTACTCAGTGATGTGTTGTGCTCGATTTGCTCCAAACATAATGCTTTGTATTCAGGACATAAAGTTTATTTCTTTGCCACATTTTTTGCAGTTTTACTTTGCAAACAGGATGCATGTTTTGGATTTTTTAAATTCTCTATAGACTTCCTTCTTTTCACTCTGTCATTTAGGTTAGTATTGTGGAATAACTACAATGTTGTTGATCCATCCTCAGTTTTCCCTATCACAGCCATTCAACTCTTAACTGTTTTAAAGTCACGGTTGGCCTCATGGTGAAATCTATGAGTGGTTTCCTTCCTCTCCGGCAACTGAGTTAAGAAGGATTCCTCTATCTTTGTAGTGACTGGGTGTTTTGATACAACATCCAAAGTGTAATTAATAACTTCACCATGCTCAAAGGGATATTCGATGTCTGCTTTTTTGTTTTTACCCATCTCTCAATAGGTGTCCTTCTTTGCAAGGCATTGGAAAACCTCCCTGGTCTTTGTGGTTGAATCCGTGTTTGAAATTCACTGCTTGACTGAGGGACCTTACAGATAATTGTAGGGTACAGAGAAGAGGTAGTCATTACAAAATCATGTCAAACACTATTATTGCACACAGAGTCCATGCAACTTATTATGTGACTTATTAAGCACATTTTCACTTCTGAACTTATTTAGGCTTACTATAACAAAGGGGTTGAATACTTATTGACTCAAGACATTTCAGCTTTTCATTGTTAGTTAATTTGTAAAAATGTCTAAAAATGTCATTCCACTTTGACATTATGGGGTATTGTGTGTAGGACAGTGATACAACATCTAAATTGAATCCATTTTAAATACAGGCTGTAACACAATTTTTTTTGGAAAAAGTCAAGGGGTGTGAATATTTTCTGAAGCAGGGGCGGCCTGTTCAATAGGGCGATATGGGCGACGCACTGCCAAACGGGAAAAGGAAGGGATTTTTTTTCTAATCAATTATATCACGGCAACAGTAGTTATCAGTGTTGTAATCTATACGTCTGATCTGCCACAGTGCCACACTGCCACTAAATGTCGAATCAGGCTAAAGTCGTGCTTCAAATGGCTCCCCCCCCTTTTGGGGCGATTTCAGTCAGGTTGAAAATCGCCCAGAAGTCTGTAATAGACTCCCATGTAAAATCTATTTTTTCAAATTTCAGAGCCTTCAATACAATCTCAATGGGTGTCTGTGGGCTTGCACTTACGCTTTCGTCATACGTTACGTAACCATGAACGTAACTGAGAAAAGAGTGGATTGTTTGAAAGAAGTTCCTTTTTGTCGGCGATTCGGCGAACAAATGAAGATAAATTGGCAACGAAACAATTAGGACCTCCCAGACCAAATTTAATAATTCAACAGGTTTCTACTAAAGGCGGAAAGTCCTACACCCGAGGATTTTCCAAAAATTGGTACGAACGAAAAAAGACATTGCCACTCACTCAACTGGATGACGAGGGATACAGGCTAGCTGTCCGCCGCCACAACGATGAGGTTAGTGTTGATAATCACAAGTTTACTGGATGTGGATATGGTGTAATAAAGGCAGTTTATTCAGAGGTAAATATATCTGGAATCGCGTTCACGGACCCGTTCGTCAAACTCTTAGGGAGCTATAAATTAAGCCCCATTACTTACCATATCAGATAAGAGAAATTGCTGCAGCTACATATATTTTACATCCTGGCCCTACATAGTTCACTATTTGCATCACTTACCAAAATATTACATGTGGTCATATATGCTTGGAAAGTGGAGATGCCATAGAACGTCAAAAAAGTAAACATTGCTGGAGACACATTGCCGTTTTGGAGAAGACATCGCGTTTGCTAGCGAAGAGATTTGTTGTGGCAAATGAACTTGGGCTGGGAATTGCCAGGAACCTCACGATAAGATATATGCATCAGCATTGCGAGTCTCATGATTCTATACGTATTGCGATTCGATACTGTGATTTTATTGCGCACCATATGTCTGTTGCAGAGGGATCAGAAAGCCATGAGAACGAGTTTTGATCAGTCATGGAAATAAAAGTGCTGAAAACAAATTTGCTCCCAATGTGAAAAGATTGAGAACAAGCTATGAAGGAACAATAATGGTGTTTTGGTGCAGGTACAGCCAACTAGCGCTAAAATATTGCGATATTGTCAATACAGTATATCGTAAAGTATCACTATGTAACTCGATTTCTTTCACCCCAATCCCTCAAATTAACGGTAAATAACTGAATTGTTTGCCCCACATTTAGCTAAGATGATTAGCTAGCCAGCTAAAATGTTTTATTTAGTTAGCAGTCGCATCTACAATAGTTTACTGTCAATAACATGTCTCCAAAAATGACGTGGTGTCTCCAATTGTGTTGACATTTTACAATTGCAATGCGCATCCATGAGTATCCACTTTCTGTAGCTCAGCTGGTAGAGCATGGTGCTTGTAATGCCAAGGTAGTGGGTTCGATCCCCGGGACCACCCATACACAAAAATGTATGCACGCATGACTGTAAGTCGCTTTGGATAAAAGCGTCTGCTAAATGGCATATATTATTATTATTATTATTATTATTATCTGAAGAGAGCCCCGAAACACTGTGTGCAGACATTTTATGCAATAAATGAAGTAGGTTCAATCTAGTAGTTCTGATCTTCTGATTGGTCCTGATGAGTTGGGCGAGGTCCCCTGCAGGCTACTGTCACTGTTGCATTGGCTCTGAGTCGGGTTCTCTGTCTTCAAATGTTCAGCCTAAGAGAGGGGATTTTTGTGTGTGTGTGTGTGTGTGTGTGTTTAACAGTGATGATGTGTGTGTGTGTGTGTGTGTGTTTAACAGTGATGATGTGTGTGTGTGTGTGTTTGTGTGTGTGTGTGTCCTCAGAGCAAGAACTCGTGAGTTGGAAGAACTGAGAGGCCTATGGCGTGGGTGTTGTCCTTGGCCACCTGCTGACAAGGCTGACAAGATAGGACCCTTTTGTCCATTGTTATTGGATAGGAACAGAACTTATAACCAGCTCCTGACCTAAATAGATCTTAGCACAACATTTTACTCAACATATCATATTCCATATTCACTATAACAAATATATTTACTACGACATTAGCAAGAACCGCCACATCCTCAGCCGGCTAATCCAGTGTGTGAAGTTTTGCGGAGTGTTTGAGTTAGCTTTGCGAGGCAAAGATGAAACTGAGGGCTCCACCAACCCTGGTAAGCCAACACTTTTGAGATCAGTCAATAAATGCTTCTGGTATTGACTTATATGCTGCCCCTGTCTTCATGTTGTTGCTGGACATATCTTTTTTTAAATGTGTGTAGGTCACCTAAATCATCAGAAAAATTGCCCCTCCTGAGAATTTTTTCAGGAGCCGCCACTGTTCTGAAGGCACTATATTACTTGCGGGGATATAAGGGTACAAAGGATACAAAGGACTTTGTCTGACTGGCAAGGAATAGCTGAATAGCAATTTCTTCTGCGTGTGGGTTGTGGGTTTGAAAAAATGTGGCACTTTGACATGATATAGACTTCACTGTCTAAGCGCGGATTTGTAAAAATACAAAGATATGTTTTCGGAAAAGCTGAGGTTCGCCACCTCTAGCTGTCGTTAAATGTTATCTGTGATCAGTCGAAGGGATCATTGTGTTGATAGCAGCGATTTTGCCAGAATGAAACCGGGAGACAGAGGGATTTCAAGGGGATTTGGATAGGAGGCTGCCTCATCCCGAACATATTCTCTCTCTCACACACACACTCACACCGAGTTGGTGCTGAGAGCCTTTCCCCCTTCTGATAACCAGGTGGCGAATCGCATCTCTGCACGTCTGGCAGACATATCAGTGTGAATGACGGATCACCACCTCAAGCTGAACCCCGGCAAGACGGAGCTGCTCTTCCTCCCGGGGAAGGACTGCCCGTTCCATGATCTCGCCATCACGGTTGACAACTCCGTTGTGTCCTCCTCCCAGAGTGCAAAGAGCCTTGGCGTGACCCTGGACAACACCCTGTCGTTCTCCGCTAACATCAAGGCGGTGACCCGATCCTGTAGGTTCATGCTCTACAACATTCGCAGAGTACGACCCAGGCTTACACAGGAAGCGGCACAGGTCCTAATCCAGGCACTTGTCATCACCCGTCTGGATTACTGCAACTCGCTGTTGGCTGGGCTCCCTGCCTGTGCCATTAAACCCCTACAACTCATCCAGAACGCCACAGCCCGTCTGGTGTTCAACCTTCCCAAGTTCTCTCACGTCACCCCGCTCCTCCGCACACTCCACTGGCTGGTTGAAGCTCGCATTTGCTACAAGACCATGGTGCTTGCTTACGGAGCTGTGAGGGGAACGGCACCTCCGTACCTTCAGGCTCTGATCAGTCCCTACACCCAAACGAGAGCATTGCATTCATCCACCTCTGGCCTGCTGGCCCCCCTACCTCTGCGGAAGCACAGTTCCCGCTCAGCCCAGTCAAAACTGTTCGCTGCTCTGGCACCCCAATGGTGGAACAAGCTCCCTCACGACGCCAGGACAGCGGAGTCACTCACCACCTTCCGGAGACAGTTGAAACCCCACCTCTTTAAGGAATACCTGGGATAGGATAAAGTAATCCTTCTACCTCCCCTTACCCCACCCCCCAAAAAAAAATATATATTGTAAAGTGTTTGTCCCACTGGCTATCATAAGGTGAATGCACCAATTTGTAAGTCGCTCTGGATAAGAGCGTCTGCTAAATGACGAAAATGTAAATGTAAATGTATTCGTAAAGCGGGGTGCTGTTTAGTTCTGTTTACGTCAGCAACTGTCAGTGCTAACTAGTCTAATTCCTACTATGGCTGCCTCTCAAATGGCACCCTATTCCCTATGTCATAGTTTATATGGGCCCCAAAGATCATGCTGAAACAACATACAATATGCTCTGGCTCTGCGACATAAATCTTTTATATGGAATTATTGGCTTTGAAATAAATTGAAAAGGATAATCTTTGCTACATAAAATACTTTGCACACCAGACATTTTTTCATGAACATCAGCAGCATAATGCTATTCTCTCTTTCTCTCTCTCTCTCTGTGTGTGTGTGTGTGTGTGTGTGTGTGTGTGTGTGTGTGTGTGTGTGTGTGTGTGTGTGTGTGTGTGTGTGTGTGTGTGTGTGTGTGTGTGTGTGTGTGTGTGTGTGCCTATATACACCTTGCTGCATGAGTTGGTGCTGAGAGCTCAGGCATCTCATAAAAACATGATAAGCCGCTTTCCATGCCGAGTTGGCATCCTCAGCACTCTGTTTCTAAATAATCTATGCCTTTCCAAATGTTTACCAACACCCTGTCTCTCACACACACTCTTTCTCTGTCTCTCTCTTTCTCACACACACACACGCATACAACACACTCTATATCACCCAGAAACACCCAGAAACACACAAACAATATTCTTGCACACAGATACTAAAACAATCTCACTTTCAGTGATATACACACTTGGGCCTGCTGGTTGGCGATAAAGTGTCATCACGTTATACTTCATTGTAGCACAGCCATTTGATATGTATGTTAGAGACAGAGACACAGTCTCTCTACAGTTTATTTGAGGGCTCTACATTAGAGGGAGTTGGCATGGAAATGTTTGGGGGTCTCTATGGGCATCCTGGTCTCAGAGCATTTCATATTATTCTGTAAGTAAATCGGAGACACTACATTTAGTATGATATGTTACGTTTGGTATGGTTACATAAGACAGATGGTTACTTAAGGCAAAAATGAAAGTAGTGTGGTTGGTTGGGGTGGATAGGTTAGCGTATAACGCGAAAGTCTAGCAACCCAAAGGTTGCGAGTTTCAATCTCATCACGGATGAATTTAGCATTTTAGCTAATTAGCAACTTTTTAACTACTTACTACTTTTTAGCTACTTTGCAACGACTTAGCATGTTAGCTAACCCTTATCCTAACCCTAACCTTAACCCTTTCAGCCAACCCTTCACCTAACCCTTTAATAAATTAACCCTAACCTTAACGCAAACCCTTAGCCTAGCTAACGTTAGCCACGTTTTGCTAATTCTTAACATATCATACACGTTGCAAATTTGTAACATATTGTACGTTTCGCAAATTTGTAATATACAGTATAACAGGTTTTGCAAATTCGTAACATATAATACAAATTGTAATTCAATATCATACTAAATGGAGTGTATCGGATTTACATACAGAATAATATGAAATGCTCTGAGACCAGATTGCTATGAGCACTTATCAAAACCAACTCAAGTGGAAAATGGTCTAATACATTCACTCGTTCTGGCAGTCTCTCTCTCTCTCTCTCTCTCTCTCTCTCTCTCTCTCTCTCTCTCTCTCTCTCTCTCTCTCTCTCTCTCTCTCTCTCTCTCTCTCTCTCTCTCTCTCTCTCTCTCTCTCTCTCTCTCTCTCTCTCTCTCTCTCTCTCTCTCTCTCTCTCTCTCTCAACCACTTCCTGAATTCCCTTTGGAGACCTCGGTGATGTTACCCACATAGCCGTCCAATGTCAGTGACCTATAGAAGAAGGCAAAAACAAACTCGGCTATTGCTATTGTCTTCCTGTTCCCACATCGCCTTGTCATGGATAGCACGTCACTGGCGAACAGTAACGATGCGTGTCTCTGTGGAAACACACCATTTTATTGTAATGTGTCGCACGTAAACAATGATAACATCTTATTGTGGTGACGGCGAGGGAGCAAAATGGGTCGAAAAAGCTCTTTACTTTCTATTTTTGAGTCACTTCCTATTATGGGAGTTGTGAGAATCCATCTGTGACTGGTGGAGAGTGGACAGAGAGTGGGTCAGCTTGATTTTAAAGGTGGGCTGATTCGACCTCCGAGCTCAGGTGACTCAAGGTGCATCGAAAGACAAGAAAAACTAAAGGGACATGACTGCCCAGCGAACCTATGTTGTATTTAATAATTGGTTAGGTTAAGGTTAGGGGTTTGCCCTCATCGGACTGTCAATGGGTTGCTGTCATGTCTCTTTAGTCTCACCCTCAACAATGGAAACAGGATGCACATGCATGTCATTTCATTATTTTGCAAAGTCATGATAGGCTATACCTAAAAGGACACTGAATAAAAATATATTTCAAAACTGAATATAAGGACACTGAATTCTAGGAATTCTGTTGCGGGTGTGAAAAAGACAAGAAAAGCAGCGTTGGGAGTCATTAGAGGAAGCTTTGTTGGAGTGGGAAAGTCAGGGTGCCACATGCATCCTGTTTCAGGCAAAATCGATTTGGCTCTCTTGTTGTTGTTTCCTCATGCACTGACATAGTCGACTCCGAGAGATATATCCCAACCTGTTTACCCAAACAGTCTGTTTTGAAAGGCTTTCAGCGTTCCCTTTCTTGGAAAGAACTGCCTGGAGAGTGTGAGAGAAAGAGAGAGAGAGAAGTGAAGTGTAGGCTGTGTGAAGGAAATAGAGTCTGTTTTTGGAGTTGTTACTTTGGTTCCCCCTGTCATTTGTAATTTTCCATATTCGGAGGGTGGACTTGACTCTCAATTACAAATGCACTTATCACTTCAAGTTTCACTAGTCAGTAGACCAGTAGACTTGTGGTTTTACTCAGGGTAACCACTATGGGTGTCCCTTTAAATCAAAGTTACAGGGGACAAACCTTGAGACAAAAACTCGAGATTTGGCACGTCACTTAAAGTTTTGGGCAAATCGTCCCATTGACATGAATAGATTATAAATGGGAAAGTCAGAGCTACAAGGATCAAGTTCTGGATTCAAACCTAAATGCAACGGATTGTGGTCTTCAGAGCCAAAGTATACTGCACATCTTAGGCTGCCCCTAAGGCTTCTACAGATCAATGGCAAACAGCTCAGGATGCCCCCTCAGGCTTCTCCTTCCAGTACAGCCTGTCAGAATCCTTTCCTGGGGATCTTTGGCACTGGGGATCAAGCGCCTACATGTAAACGCCCTTGTACTGGCCTGCCTTGAGCAGAAAGACAATGTCTGCATCCAAAATGACATCCTATTCCCTACATAGTGTGCTGCTTTTAACCAGAGCCCTGTGGGCCCTAGTCAAAAGTAGTGCATTAATGTATGTAGGCAATAGGGGGCCATTTGGGACGCACTCAATGACTGTGGGGATTTTGTTCTCTTGGTTTGGAAATCATTAAGCGTATCAGAGAGAGAGGTCCTCTTCTCATAGAACTGATTAATACATTATCACTTGCTGAGAACAAGCTTTTTGGTTTATTTACCTCGTTGTCAAGGATTCCGAATCAACGTAGTCCAGGAGATTTATTAGGCTTTGGCTCGATCAATCTTGACTCCAGGTTTGAGGCTCACTTCAGAAGAGAACAACTACTCTGGAAAACATTTATTTTAGTACGTTCTTTTTTTATACGCAATTATTTCTTTTTTGGGATAGACAGTGAGAGAAAGACAGGTAATACGAGATATACATTTTGTGCCAGAATGGTATGGATCAGATTCAAACCCACGTCGATACGGTCTATGTGTGCGCCGAAGGCATCGTCCCTCATTGCTAGACAATACACAAGGTATCACAAAAGCTATTTTTGTCACATTGTGCTGGCTACACAATGGCATAGGACGTTATTGTGCATGTGGTCCATTGTTTGTGTACCTGTAAGTAGGCCTTTTACATATTTTCAGTTAAATTCATGATTAATACAGTGGGGAAAAAAAGTATTTAGTCAGCCACCAATTGTGCATGTTCTCCCACTTAAAAAGATGAGAGAGGCCTGTAATTTTCATCATAGGTACACGTCAACTATGACAGACAAAATGAGAAAAAATAATCCAGAAAATCACATTGTAGGATTTTTTATGAATTTATTTGCAAATTATGGGGGAAAATAAGTATTTGGTCAATAACAAAAGTTTCTCAATACTTTGTTATATACCCTTTGTTGGCAATGACACAGGTCAAACGTTTTCTGTAAGTCTTCACAAGGTTTTCACACACTGTTGCTGGTATTTTGGCCCATTCCTCCATGCAGATCTCCTCTAGAGCAGTGATGTTTTGGGGCTGTCGCTGGGCAACACGGACTTTCAACTCCCTCCAAAGATTGTCTATGGGGTTGAGATCTGGAGACTGGTTAGGCCACTCCAGGACCTTGAAATGCTTCTTACGAAGCCACTCCTTCGTTGCCCGGGCGGTGTGTTTGGGATCATTGTCATGCTGAAAGACCCAGCCACGTTTCATCTTCAATGCCCTTGCTGATGGAAGGAGGTTTTCACTCAAAATCTCACGATACATGGCCCCATTCATTCTTTCCTTTACACGGATCAGTCGTCCTAGTCCCTTTGCAGAAAAACAGCCCCAAAGCATGATGTTTCCACCCCATGCTTCACAGTAGGTATGGTGTTCTTTGGATGCAACTCAGCATTCTTTGTCCTCCAAACACGACGAGTTGAGTTTTTACCAAAAAGTTATATTTTGGTTTCATCTGACCATATGACATTCTCCCAATCCTCTTCTGGATCATCCAAATGCACTCTAGCAAACTTCAGACGGGCCTGGACATGTACTGGCTTAAGCAGGGGGACAAGCCTGGCACTGCAGGATTTGAGTCCCTGGCGGCGTAGTGTGTTACTGATGGTAGGCTTTGTTACTTTGGTCCCAGCTCTCTGCAGGTCATTCACTAGGTCCCCCCGTGTGGTTCTGGGATTTTTGCTCACCGTTCTTGTGATCATTTTGACCCCACGGGGTGAGATCTTGCGTGGAGCCCCAGATCGAGGGAGATTATCAGTGGTCTTGTATGTCTTCCATTTCCTAATAATTGCTCCCACAGTTGATTTTTTTCAAACCAAGCTGCTTACCTATTGCAGATTCAGTCTTCCCAGCCTGGTGCAGGTCTACAATTTTGTTTCTGGTGTCCTTTGACAGCTCTTTGGTCTTGGCCATAGTGGAGTTTGGAGTGTGACTGTTTGAGGTTGTGGACAGGTGTCTTTTATACTGATAACAAGTTCAAACAGGTGCCATTAATACAGTTAACGAGTGGAGGACAGAGGAGCCTCTTAAAGAAGAAGTTACAGGTCTGTGAGAGCCAGAAATCTTGCTTGTTTGTAGGTGATCAAATACTTATTTTCCACCATAATTTGCAAATAAATTCATAAAAAATCCTACAATGTGATTTTCTGGATTTTTTTTCTTCTCAATTTGTCTGTCATAGTTGACGTGTACCTATGATGAAAATTACAGGCCTCTCTCATCTTTTTAAGTGGGAGAACTTGCACAATTGGTGGCTGACTAAATACTTTTTTTTCCCCACTGTACATCATTTTCTGACCTATTATAAGCAATTAATCCCCAAAACAACAATGCCATCGAACCAAACGACTGGCCAGACATCAGAACATTAATCAGCAAAGGCACAGTGCAAGCTGATAGTATTTTGGACAAACAAATTGAAGTTAAAATGAGTGATGACATCAAAGTATGTCAGCTGTATGGTAATTTGTGATTCATAACTTACCGACAGACAACACCAAGACAGAATGTGTTTGAAGTGGTCAAGCTTCAGCGAGAACAGCCTGCATATCCTGCAAAATGCATCGCCAGTGGCACGCACACACTTCGCGCAGATCAGGAGCTCCACAATGATGTAGTCGACTGTCTCCAAGGTGGGGGCTTTTCCTGGCAGCCGAATGAGGCAAGCGAAGGAGGATGTGGTGAGTGAATTGGCTGTATAGGCCTACTGGTCTCGAATTTAGTCAAGCTTTCTCTGTAATGGATTTTAATGCTTCTAAATGTAGCGCATTTATTCTGTAGATAATATGACAGGCTATACTCTATGGCTGGATTGAAATGTACTACATTCATTTGACAGACCCAACTTGAATGATTGTCCCTCTTTCTTCAAAGTAAAGGCCTAGTCTATGATAGCCTTATTCATATTTGTATGAATATTTTGATAAAGCCTATAGGCTATAGGATCCATTAGGGCAATGAAGTCATTATACACTGAACAAAAATATAAACGCAAAATAAAGAAATAAAATATTTTAACCAAAGATTTTACCACGCTAGCCCAGGAACTTCACATCCAGCTTCTTCACTGGCGGGATTGTCTGAGACCAGCCACCCGGACAGCTGATGAAACTGTGGGTTTGTGCAACCAAAGATTTTCTGCACAAACTGTCAGAAACCGTCTCAGGGAAGCTCATCTGCATGCTCGTCGTCCTCACCAGGGTCTTGACCTGACTGCAGTTTGGCGTTGTAACCGACTTCAGTGGGCAAATGCTCACCTTCAATGGCCACTGGCACACTGAAGAAGTGTGCTCTTCACGGATGAATCCTGGTTTCAATAGTACTGGGCAGATGGCGTAATGTGGGCGAGCAGTTTGCTGATGTCAACGTTGTGAACAGAGTGCCTCATGGTGGCGGTGGGGTTATGGTATGGGCAGGCATAAGCTACGGACAATGAACACAATTTTATCGATGGCAATTTGAATGCAGAGAGATACCGTGACAAGATCCTGAGGCCCATTGTCGTGCTATTCATCCGCCACCATCACTTTATGTTTCAGCATGATAATGCACGGCCCCATGTCGCAAGAATCTGTACACAATTCCTGGAAGCTGAACATTTTCCAGTTGTTCCATGGCCTGCATACTCACCAGACATATCACCCATTGAGCATGTTTGGGACGCTCTGGATCAACGTGTACAACAAAGTTTTCCAGTTCCTGCCAATATCCAGCAACTTCGCACAGCCATTGAAGAGGATTGGGACAACATTCCACATGCCACACTCAACAGCCTGATCAACTCTATGCAAAGGAGATGTCACGCTGCATGATGCATATGGTGGTCAAACCAGATACTGACTGGTTTTCTGATCCACGGCCCTAACATTTTTAGATATCCCAGCCCTGGGCACACCGGAATCAAAGGAGAAGCGTTTGAAGAAGTGTAGTACAATGACAAGCCTACGAGAAGTTGCCACCAAACAACCAGACCTAAAAAGAGGCCTTTGAAAACGGTGTAAATCCTGTTGCAGCTCTTGTGAGTGGCCAGTTTGAGCAACTTAAGTGGAAAGGAACACAGGTAGAAGTACATCAGCCCGCAACACAGGGTGAAATTGCCAATATTGCACAACATATGAACATCATTGATAAAGAAGTTGACATGATGCATGACTGTCACGAGCCGTCGTGGATGTGGTGGAGGAGTCAAGTGCAGGAGGCAGAGGTTAGTCCAACAAGACTTTAATAGTGTCCAAAGTAAGAGTACAAGCCCCGACCTCGAAAACACGACGAGGCGAGGAACATTATGCACACGCGTAAAACATTACAACAAGGCAAAAATAGACACGGAAAAAATACACACGTATCAAACACCGAGGCAACGGAAAACAACACACAAAAACCCTAGATTACAACATGGAACTATTAAGACACGTAATCAACACTAAAACAAACACAGGTGTGACAGACAGACCAAAGCAATGGAACACAGAAACATAGAGCGGTGGCAGCTAGTACTCCGGGGACGGCGAACGCCGAAGCCTGCCCGAACCAGGAGGAGGAGCAGCCTCGGCCGAAACCGTGACAATGACCTCAGCAGAAAAGGCCTTAAACGGTACAAGCAATGCCAGGACAGACATTTCAAGATGTCACAATACATGGTACAGATCAGTAAATGCAAGGGAGATGATCCACGCTGGTACTGCTTCATGCAACGCCAGGGTTGTGGGTTCGATTCCCACGGGGGGCCAGTATGAAAAATGTATGCACTAACTGTAAGTCGCTCTGGATAAGAGCGTCTGCTAAATGACTAAAATGTAAAATGTAATGAATCCTCCACGCTGGCCAGAAGAACAATTCAAGAAATTAAGGTTTGTGCCTGATCCAACATTGATGACAGACAGACATGAGTACCAGAAACGTGATGATCTGTACAGCTTGGACACCACTGACAACAATAGGCCTTCTATAACAGCAAACAGAGACATTGTGAAGAGGAGTTCTGTTATGGTCAGTGCAAAGGTGAGAGAGACCATCAACTGTGTTGATTGTGAGAAGCCAAGGTGCTTGTATGCCAAAAGAAAGCTGTCTAGAACAGAAAGCAGTCAGAGGCAAATAAATTAAATAGTAAATCAACTTTGTCCGGTCTAATTGTACATTGTATGCGTGACAATTACAATCACTGAAAAAACTTTTATCTCCCTCAATCCTCTTTTGTGGAACAAGAATCCCACCCTCTCATGTTGACAATGTGAGTACCAGTTACAGTGCCTTCAGAAAGTGTTCACACCCCTTGACTTTTTCCACATTTTGGTAGATTACAGCCTTATTCTAAAATTGATTAAATTGTATTTTTCCATCATCAATCTACACACAATACCCATAATGACAAAGTAAAAACAGGATTTTAGAAATATTAGCACATTTTTTTGGGGGGGGAAATATCACATTTACATAAGTATTCAGACCCTTTACTCAGTACTTTGTTGAAGCACCTTTGGCAGCAATTATAGCCTTGAGTCTTCTTGGGTATGACACTACAAGCTTGCACACCTGTATTTGGGGAGTTTCTCCCATTCTTCTCTGCAGATCCTCTCAAGCTCTGTCAGGTTGAATGGGGAGTGTTGCTGCACAGCTATTTTCAGGTCTCTCCAGAGATGTTCGATCGGGTTCAAGTACGGGCTCTGGCTGGGCCACTGAAGGACATTCAGAGACTTGTCCCGAAGCCACTCCTGCATTGTCTTGGCTGTGTGCTTAAGGTCGTTGTCCTGTTGGAAGGTGAACCTTCGCCACCGTCTGAGGTCCAGAGCGCTCTGGAGCAGGTTTTCATCAAGGATCTCGCTGTACTTTGCTTCGTTCATCTTTGCCTCCATCCTGACTAGTCTTCCAGTCCCTGCCACTGAAAAACATCCCCACAGCATGATGCTGCCACCACCATGCTTCACCGTAGGGATGGTATCAGGTTTCATCCAGAAGTGACGCTTGGCATACAGGCCAAAGAGTTGAATCTTGGTTTCATCAGACCAGAGAATCTTGTTTCTCATGGTCTGAGTCTTTAGGTGCCTTTTGGCAAACTCCAAGCGGGCTGTCAAGTGATTTTTACTGAGGAGTGGCTTCCGTCTGTCACGATCGTCTGAAGAAGCGGACCAATACGCAGCGCGTGGAGTGAACATGATAACTTTATTTAATAAAGCAACCACGAAAAAACAACAAATGACGATAGTGAAGTCCTCTGTAACACTGACAGAAACATGGAACAAAAACCCACAAACACAAGGTGAAAACACACAGTTTAAATATGGCTCCCAATCAGAGATAACGAGCCGACAGCTGACACTCGTTACCTCCGATTGGGAGTCATATGACAATACAAGCACACCAAACCAAACACACCCAATACACAACAAAGCCAACCCAAAAACCCAACAAAACGAACACACCCTGACTCAAAATACAAGTCCCGGAGCCAGAGTGTGACAGTACCCCCCCCTAAAGGCGCGGACTGCGACCGCGCCTCACAACCCCACAATAGGGGAGGGCTGGGTGGGTGTTGCTCCTCGGAGGCGGCTCCGGCTCCGGGCTTGACCACCACCCCACTATAGTCACTACCCACTCTCGTAGCCTCCTCCAAATGACCACCCTCCAATTTAACCCACCTGGATTAAGGGGCAGCACCGGACTAAGGGGTAGCACCGGACTAAGGGGCAGCACCAGGATAAGAGGCAGCACCAGGCTAAGGGGCAGCACCGGACTGAATGGCGGATCCTGGCTGGCTGGCTCTGGCGGATCCTGGCTGGCTGGCGGATCCTGGCTGGACGGCTCTGGCAGATCCTGGCTAGACGGCTCTGGCGGATCCTGGCTGGCTGGCTCTGGCGGATCCTGGCTGGCTGGCGGATCCTGGCTGGACGGCTCTGGCAGATCCTGGCTGGACGGCTCTGGCGGATCCTGGCTGGACGGCTCTGGCGGATCCTGGCTAGACGGCTCTGGCGGATCCTGGCTGGACGGCTCTGGCGGATCCTGGCTGGACGGCTCTGGCGGATCCTTGCTGGACGGCTCTGGCGGATCCTGGCTGGACGGCTCTGGCGGATCCTGGCTGGACGGCTCATGGCTGGCTGACGGATCTGGCTGCTCATGGCTGGCTGACGGATCTGGCTGCTCATGGCTGGCTGACGGACCTGGCTGCTCATGGCTGGCTGACGGATCTGGCTGCTCATGGCTGGCTGACGGATCTGGCTGATCCTGTCTGGCGGAAGGCTCTGGCTGATCCTGTCTGGCGGAAGGCTCTGGCTGATCCTGTCTGGCGGAAGGCTCTGGCTGATCCTGTCTGGCGGAAGGCTCTGGCTGATCCTGTCTGGCGGAAGGCTCTGGCTGATCCTGTCTGGCGGAAGGCTCTAGCGGCTCCTGTCTGGCGGAAGGCTCTAGCGGTTCCGGTCTGGCGGACGGCTCTGAAGGCTCATGGCAGACGGGCGGCTTTGCAGGTTCAGTACAGACCGGGCGGCTTTAGCGCCGTTGGGCAGACGGGCAGTTCAAGCGCCGTTGGGCAGACGGGCAGTTCAGGCGCCGTTGGGCAGACGGGCAGTCCAGGCGCCGTTGGGCAGACGGGCAGTTCAGGCGCCCGTTGGGCAGACGGGCAGTTCAGGCGCCGTTGGGCAGACGGGCAGTTCAGGCGCCGTTGGGCAGACGGGCAGTTCAAGCGCCGTTGGGCAGACGGGCAGTTCAGGCGCCGTTGGGCAGACGGCAGACTCTGGCCGTCTGAGGCGCACCTTAGGCCTGGCGCGTAGTGCCGGAACTGGAGGTACCGGGCTGAGGACACGCATCTCAGGTCTAGTGCGGGGAGAAGGAACAGGGCATGCTGGGCCCTGGGGACGCACCGTAGGCCTGATGCGTGGTGCCGGAACTGGAGGTACCGGGCTGAGGACACGCATCTCAGGGCTAGTGCGGGAAGCAGGAACAGGCCGGGCCGGGCTGGCGAAGCGCACCATATCCCTGGTGCGTGGAGCAGGAACAGGCCGGGCTGGGCTGGCGAAGCGCACCGTATCCCTGGTGCGTGGAGCAGGAACAGGCCGGGCCGGGCTGGAGACGCACCCCACAGGCGTAGTGCGTGGAGCAGGAACAGGCCGGTCTGGACTGGCGACGCACACCATATCCCTGGTGCGTGGAGCAGGAACAGGCCGGGCTGGGCTGGCAACGCGCACCGTATCCCTGGTGCGAGTGGCCGGAACAGGCCGGGCCGGGCTGGCGAAGCGCACCGTATCCCTGGTGCGTGGAGCAGGAACCGGCCGGGCTGGGTTGGCGACGCCCACCACAGGCGTAGTGCGTGAGCAGGAACCGGCCGGGCTGGGCTGGCGACGCACATCGTGGACCTGGTGCGTGGAGTAGGAACAGGCCGGTCCGTACCGGGAACACATACCACTGGCCTTAACTGGGGATCAGGAACGGGCCGGACCGGACTGGTAACACACCTCAGTCTCTCACGCCGTGCCACAACAACTTCCCTCCCTCTACTCGCCAATGGCTCCCGTACTCCGATAGCCTTCTCTCCATATCTCCCTGTGGCAGCCTCCTGCTGCCCAGCCGACCAAGCCATGTGCCCCCCCCAAAAAATTTTTTGGGGTTGCCTCTCGTCCTTCCAACGATGGCCCTGCTGACGCCGTTGCTCCTCTCTCGCCAGGGCCTTGATCCTCCCCCAAGGTCCCTTGCCCCCGAGCATGTCCTCCCAGGACCACGATTTGCCCACCTGGGCCATCGCCAGCCTCTCGATCTCCTTACCCGGCGCCTCCTCCCATGTCCAGCTGTCTTGCTCCTGGACACGCTGCTTGGTCCTTTTACGGTGGGTTTTTCTGTCACGATCGTCTGAAGAAGCGGACCAATACAGCAGCGTGGAGTGAACATGATAACTTTATTTAATAAAGCAACCACGAAAAAACAACAAATGACGATAGTGAAGTCCTCTGTAACACTGACAGAAACATGGAACAAAAACCCACAAACACAAGGTGAAAACACACAGTTTAAATATGGCTCCCAATCAGAGATAACGAGCCGACAGCTGACACTCGTTACCTCCGATTGGGAGTCATATGACAATACAAGCACACCAAACCAAACACACCCAATACACAACAAAGCCAACCCAAAAACCCAACAAAACGAACACACCCTGACTCAAAATACAAGTCCCGGAGCCAGAGTGTGACACCGTATGGCCACTCTACCATAAAGGCCTGATAGATGGAGTGCTGCAGAGATGGTTGTCCTTCTAGAAGGTTCTCCCATCTCCACAGAAGAACTCTAGAGCTCTGTCAGAGTGACCATCGGCTTCTTGGTCACCTCCCTGACCAAGGCCCTTCTCCCCCGATTGCTCAGTTTGGCCGGGCGGCCAGCTCTAGGAAGAGTCTTGGTGGTTCCAATCTTTCTTCCATTTAAGAATGATGGAGGCCACTGTGTTCTTGGGGACTTTCAATGCTGCAGACATTTTTTGGTACCCTTCCCCAGATCTGTGGCTCGACACAATCCTGTCTCGGATCTCTAGGGACAATTCCTTCGACCTCATGGCTTGATTTTTCTGTATTTCATTTTCAATATGTTTGCAAACATTTTTTTAAACATGTTTTCACTTTGTCATTATGAGGTATTGTGTGTAGATGGGTGAGAAAAACATATCAAATTAATTCATTTTGAATTTAGGCTGTAACACAACAAAATGTGGAATAAGTCTAGGGGTATGAATATTTTCCGAAGGCACTGTATTATGGAAATGCAAACGGAGCGTGCCAAGATAATGTGGCGTGTGGTTGGCCTGGCAACAAAAGAGGACTTTATCCACATTATTATTCAACGACTTTATGTTTGGGATTTATGCCTTGGTACAATTACATATTACCCCCTCAACACACACACACACACACACACACACACACACACACACACACACACACACACACACACGTTTGTATAGTTTGACAACACTGGTTGTAAGCTTTTCAATTATATCAAACTCAAACTCAACCATTTACCTTTTCCAATGATGAAGACATGTCTCATGGTATGGTGGGGTATGCAAAATGGACAAACTATGGGGCCTAGTCAAAAGTACTGCACTATATAGGGAATAGAATGCCATTTGGGACAGCGGCCTCAGTGTCATGTGGTTACAATTAAATGGTTGACCTTTGGCTGATCTTTGGCTGACCTTTCCCTCCTCATCCCCTGGTGGAACCTTCTCCTCAATTACTCTTTATTTTCTGCTCCCTGAGCGGTCTCTTCTGTCCGGTTGGTTCAGTATATAGATGGTGATATGTTTCCGCCTTGCACCCCCGATCCTCTCAGATCCCTTCTGAAGTGCACCTTTCGCTTTCCTGCACGTGCCTGTTGTTGTTCCTCTCTCACTTGGTATGAACCTTTTCAAGTGGAACAGAGCTTTTGTTGATTCGTTGACCTTTTGAACTTTAATAGAAAGCGGTTCTGTGTCCATGGGTTATCTATACAGGTGGGCTTTGCGATGATGGAAATGGAATCTGTCATGGTGGATTGTGCTGTGTGTGTGTATGTATGTGTGTGAACATTTGTTTGTGTGTGTGTGTGCTCAACATAGGAGGAGTCAGTGTGTGTGTGTGTGTGTGTGTGTGTGTGTGTGTGTATGTGTGTGTGTATGTACTCAATCACTCACCTGTCTAAGGTTTTGCACAGCGCGAGCCCTCCATCCATTCACTTCAGACTGTTCCATAAGCATGACAATAGCTCGGTCAACTGGACGTATTGACTACAGCAGCCCCTAATCTTGATATTCCATCTACAAAATAAACATTGGTGACATGGATCAACCCATAGACAAACAATTGGTGACATTGATCATTCCATGTGAAGGCCACAGCACTGAAACCCAGAGTGCGTAGACATCTACGGGCGATAGATGTATGATAGCTGTACAAACAGCTCTTGACATAAAGTATTGCTCTCAACATTTAAGGGGCATACCAGGGCTCTGTTCGCCATCCATCTCTGCCAGCGGAATGGTTCTCTGTTGGCTGCTCAGCTAGGGCTCAGCTAGCCCCGATGGGGATGAAACTGAAACAGACACAAACAGCACTCCTGTCGGGTCCCTCTCGTCACAGGTGCTGTCCACACTGGGAGCTCTCAGCAGGGGTCATCCTCAGGGATGAGAGGGGCTAGTGCTAGATCTCTGGAGGATGTCGGGAATAGAGAGAAACCTGTTGAGAATCACAGTGGTTGAAATGTTGTTCTCTGTGCCGTTGCGATACCGAAATAAGGATTCCCTCTTGGCTGCATCAACCAGCTGGCATGTCTTTCTTTTCTCACCACACTTTGGTTTGAGAAACCTTCCGAACACACAACAAATCAACACAATTACAAATTACCCATGGGTAGCTTTGGCTAGGTTTCCATCCAATTGGTGACAGATTTTCATGTGAATATTCAAAAATCTGCATAAAAACAATATGCACATTTTCCCACAAGAGATGTGTTTCCATCAAAATGGTTAAATTCCCAAGTACCGAATAATAAATACAAGTTAAATGGGTTTCCATCGGATTTTCAACTCTACGGATGGCCGACAGCTTGCCTGTATAGTGCCGGTATAGCCTACATGCATGATGAGATTGTAATGGACAAACGGCAGCCAAACATCGATGATCATGTCACCTAGAATAAGACCTTTGATATTATTGGAATGGAGCATTAAGCTCATCACCTTGCACTTTCATCACCCTGCGAAGTTCATCATAACTGGCTATCCTAAATTGGCTATCCTAAAATGTAAATGTAAACTTATTTCATCTGTAGCCTAATAAACTGCATGCTTTCCAGAGTTGTAGTGGGATGGTCACACAACATGTCATCGCGTGACTCCAAGTTTACTTTGATATGATGGTTATTATATAAATATTTGCGAATTAAAAGTGTTTCCACCGACATTTCTCACATATTTAATTTTACAGACACAAAAAGATCCCACCTTGTCTAGCGTATTTTGTTTTGTCGACATTTGGAATGTTTACAGACACATTTTCTGTTTCTGACGTACTTTACTAACATAAAATGCTTGGATGGAAACCTGGTTACTGATACACAAATTATCAGCAGCCATTTTAATCTACACTGAACAAAAATATAAACGCAACATGTAAAGGGTTGGTCCCATGTTTCATGAGGTGAAATAAAAGATCCCAGAAATGTTCTACATGCAAAAAAAGCTTTGTTTACATCCCTGTTAGTGATCATTTCTCCTTTGCCAAGATAATCCATCCACCTGACAGGTGGGGCATATCAAGAAGCTGATTAAACCGCATGCTCATTACACAGGTACACCTTGTGCTGGGGGCAATAAAAGGCCACTCTAAAATGTGCAGTTTTGTCACACAACACAATGCCACCGATGTCTCAAGTTTTGAGGGAGCGTGCAATTGGCATGTTGTCTGCAGGAATGTCCACCAGAGCTGTTGCAAGAGAATTGAATGTTAATTTCTCTACCATAACCGCCTCCAACGTCGTTTTAGAGAATTTGGCAGTACGTCCAACCGGCCTCTCAACTGCAGACCACCTGTAACCACGCCAGCCCAGGAACTCCACATCCGGCTTCTTTAACTGCGGGATCATCTGAGACCAGCCACCCGGACAGCTGATGAAACAGGAGTATTTCTGTCAGTAATAAAGCCTTTTTGTGGGAAAAAACCCATTCTGATTGGCTGGGCCTGGCTCCCCAGTGGGGGCGCCTCTGCCCAGTCACGTGAAATCCATAGATTAGGGCCTAATGAATTTATTTCAATTGACTGGTTTCCTTATGTGAACTGTAACTCAGTAAAATTGTTGAAATTGTTGCATGTTGCGTTTATATTTTTGTTCAGTATACATTGATGATATCACAATGGAACATCCATACATCAACCGATGTCCACCATGTACATCAACCAGTCTAAATGCATGGGTTTGTTTGTTCACAACTTCATGCCATCCGACAGCTTATAAATTCATAAGGGCTGGTAGTTTGATCACAATCCAGCTAGCACAGTTCCTTGAAAGATGTGGGAACGTATTTTTTTTATTTCACATTGGTTGTGGGAACGAAGCCATACGTTTCCTGACCGGTAAAACTGAATGTTTTTTAAATGTTCTGAGATCAGAAGTGAAAATGTCACCTGTTCTGTGAATGTTTTACTCTGGTTCCTTGAAAGTTTTCCTGTGAGGTTTTAGTAACGCTCTAAGAACAGGAATTATAGGTTATTGTGAGGTTTTTGAATAACTTCCTTAGAACTTTCACTGAATGTTTCGATAAGACTTTTAATAACACTGAAAGCTTATTTTGGGTTACGTTTTTTGAACTCCAAGCACAGATAGGACACATGGAAATTAATTTCCTTAGGCATTAATCATGCAAACAAATGTTTTGTGACACGGCATCAGTGAGATTCAAACCTATAATCTTCTGTTGTCTATCCATGGAATTAGTCTACTGCGCCACCAGGATGGAACTAGTATACTATGTTTTTTTACGCATTCAAAGCTGTTAATTTGAGTCTATTCAAACAATCCCCATTTCAAAGGAAACAAGCACTCATTAAGTTCAGGTGTGGCCCAGCCAACACACCTCAGCAAACGCACTTAACCTTCAGACTACCGACTGGGCTTATTGTGACGCCAGAGTAAACATTTTAATCATAGCCCAAAGGTGGTTTCAACATTTTCATGACTTTGTCAATCAACTTGTTCATAAAAAATCTAAATGGTTGTATAGTGTTTCTGTATCAATATGGATAAAAAATAAAATAAAGTCCTTTGGGGTCATTTTGAACCCCAGACACAACACCTAATTCCGCCTGTTGTAATTTGTTAAATAAGGCCTTTATTTGAATTTAAGTTTCTCTGGAGACATAATAACAACTTATCCATGTCACCAGACGGTGGAGGGTGACCTGTATCAGTGATTTTGACCAAATAGACAGATCATCTGACAAGCTATAGCACCCCATGTACTCGCATTAGATTGCACTTTTCTATACCACGTATCGTATGACTGTATGCAAAACCAAAATTACGTTATTTTTGTGCATGTAAAAATCTGCCAATGGTAGACAAAGTCTGCCAATGGTGTAAATACTTGGTAGAACTGCAATACAAAACTCAGATACACTCTGAATCTACACAGAGAGCTGTATTGATGTGTATTCCCCGAAAAGTTGTTATTCTAGGGCAGGTTTAAAAAACGTTTTTATTTGAATCCAGGTTTCTCTGGAGACATAATATTAAGTTATACACATCCTCAGAGAGTGGAGGGGGGACCTGTTGGAGTGATTATGACCAAATAGACATATCACCTGCAGAGATGGAGCACCTTATGTACTCGTCTATGGTTATAACTGGTTATAACTAGGTATGGCAGTGTGCAAAATCGAAATTACTCACATATATGCTTAGTTGCAGCTCTGAAAAGTATTTCAGTG
Source organism: Coregonus clupeaformis (assembly GCF_020615455.1). NCBI lineage: Eukaryota > Metazoa > Chordata > Actinopteri > Salmoniformes > Salmonidae > Coregonus > Coregonus clupeaformis. Next base: position 45,671,539 of record NC_059194.1, on the reverse strand, counting down.
GTATGAATACTTGGTAGAACTGTAATACAGAAACCAGTTACCATCTAAATGTACAAATAGAGCTGTATTGGTGTGTATTCTCCCCCCGAAAATAAATGTATTCTACGGGAAATGTTATATAAATACTATAGTATCCTCCAATATTCTATATGTGCAACTTGTTATGGCATTTAGGTTGCTATAACATTTTGTTTGAAGTGACTTTGAGGGTTTGGGCATGATTTTTATAGCATCCTGCCATAGCCCATAGCACTCCCAATGTTTCACTAGCAGTGATGCTAATGCTGGCAGTCAGGTAAGTAAATAAAGAAAACTGAGACATATTTTTGGTCATTATCTCTCAGGATCAATGGATGAATCACCTTTTGTCAATAAAATTAAGTATATTTCAAATTTGGGTGTACTGTCCCTTTAAATGGCAGTCGTTTGTATCACATAAATATGATAACATTTGAATATACTTCAAATTAAAAAAACTAAATGATATGACAATCAAATAATGGTAAATTAGCTTTTTAGTACTAATATGGATTGTACATTATTTAAGGGAAACATTTATATTTTTAGTTTTACAGAATATGCAAATTAACTGTAATTTTGCTAAAATAACAGTCTGTTTGTTTTTTTGTTTTTTTTTCTTCAGAATATTAGAATGGACAAAATGAGTGACCTAAGCAACTTTGAGCATGGCATGAACGTTTATGCCAGGCGCGCCGGTTCCAATATCTCAGAAACGGCCGGCCTCCTGGGCTTTTCACGCATGACAGTGTCTTGGGTTTACCGAAAATGCTTCAACAAAAAAAAAACATCCAGTCAGCGGCAGTCCTGTGGGAGAAAACAGCTTTTTGACGAGAGGTCAAAGGAGAATTGCAAGAATCGTGCAAGCTAACAGGCGAGTCACAAACAGGCAAATAACGGTGCAGTACAACAGTGATGTGCAGAACGACATCTCGGAACACACAACTCGTCAGTCTTTGTCACGCTATTGCAGCAGACGACCACACCGGGTTCCACTCCTATCAGCTAAAAATAAAAAGAAGCGGCTCCAGTGGGAACGCGATCACCAGTACTGGACAATTGAGGAGTGGAAAAACATCTCCTGGCCTGACGAATTCCGGTTCTTGTTGCATCATGCTGATGGCAGTCAGGATTTGGCATAAGCGTCATAAGTCAATGGCCCCATACTGCCTGGTGTAAACCGTTCAGGCTGGTGACGGTGGTGTGATGGTGTGGGGATTGTTTTCCTGGCACATGTTAGGTCCTTTGATACCAATTGAACAATGTTTCAATGCCCCGAAGAATTCAGGCTGTTCTGGAGGCAGTGAGGGGACCGACCTGGTACTAGATAGGTGTACCTGATAAACTGACTGTGCTGGGCCTTTAACAAGATAGAGGATAGATATAGTTTTGTTGATGCTGAAAACAGAATATACAGTATGTTTTTAAATAACATTCGAATAATGTTCTCTGAACATTACTAATGTTTTCTTGTGTTTTTTATGGGAAGTTTTTAACATTCTATGAACAATTTGAGAACATGACTTTAAATAGAACCATGAGGAAACGTGTAGGAAACATTATTCTGAAGTATTGAAATTCCCAAAGAAGAATGCTTTTTGTTAAAATTCTCCAAACCATTTGAGAACATTCCCAATTCCCCACTTGGAGAACGTTCATAGACCATTACCAAAATTGAAATGAAATGTAACCATGTTTGAACTTTTAGGAAACGTGCTGTTCAAGTAATGAAATACCATGAAAATAAATAAAAAATAGTCTAAATGTGCTCAAAATGTTCCAAAACCAAGCAACTATACTGTACCATTCCCAGAAAATTGTGGGTAGGTTCTGTCCAAAATAACCACAGGACAACCATCCTTTCACCAAGCCCTAAGAAACAATGGTTCTCAGAATGCTATGTGCTAGCTGGGAAGAGTGATTGCAGGGAGATTAGGCAAAATCAAGCAGGCAAGGGCAGGGCAGGTGGTGCCTTTAATCCTTAGTGCGGCGCAATGATTTCATTACCATTCTATTCACCATGCCAGGCGTGTTATTGTCTCTCCTATATTATTTTCTCAGAATCTGTGTGTGTGTGTGTGCCTGCACGTGCCGGCGGCTTAGAGTCAATCCGCCTCTAATCATTCGAACCTGTGATCCGAGCAGACCTCCGGAACCACAGCAGCACTACCACTCCTCCTGCATTCATCCTGCGTTTGACTGCAGCTCAGGTTATCGACCAGTTTCATCTTTGACTTGACGTCTGATGGCTTGGAAAACTACTCTCCATACTGGTCCTGTTAGTATTATTAACCACATTGATGAGTGGTGCCTGGTCAGTGGTCTACATTACTCTTCATTCCCATGGTGCCTTACTTGGTCCTGCTTCCCGACTGATACAGAGACACAGATCTCCAATTCAGAGTGTGGTGAATTCTCATTTCCGAACCAATTACGTGTTTATTGGCATGACTGTGATACGTCAGGAATGTACACGTCGGACAATCCTAAACTTAATTTCCTTTGCTTACAATGGCGACCATTCATGTCATACAAATGGCTTTCCTTTGAACACAGAGAAAACGTGAAGGTACTTAATTGACATTGACTTCTTGATAATGTCGTTTCGGAAAATGGGTCAACAACACTTGTAAATCCACATGTGGATGGAGGCAGTTGTTCTTGATTGACTGACAAAACCTCAACCTTTCCCCTTCTCACAAAGACTGACCATCTCTATAGATCATCTACACTGACAGGACAAAAAGGTCAATCTTGTTTCCTTTTTTCAAGACAATTACCTTTGCATTTTTCCATTCTGAACTCCTCAGTTATTCTTTGCAAAAAGGGGTCACTCTAACCGCTAGGCTACCTGCCAACCTTGTGTGTGTGTGCAGCGCAATGGTTAGAAGGTGCCTCAGGTTTTATTGCTGTTTGCCTTGTGTAACCATAGCAACCAGCTCTATCCATATTGTCTACAGTATGTGTGACAGTGGGTCAATTGAACTTACTACACTATTGCCACTATACAATACAGAAGAAAACAGACAGATCAAATCACACCTAGATTGTCTTTCTGAGGTCCAACATTATTTTGCTTTATATGGTGATGTTGTCACTTCAGACATTTTATTCTCTCTGCAACTTTGAAAAAATCAATATACCCAAATTGTCTATTTCAAGTAATCCCTGAAATTCAGCCATAATAGATCGGAAATTGTCAAAGGCATCTTTCTCCATAAAACTTTGTTTGGAAAATGAGTTGATTATGCAAGGTCATTGGAGAAAATGTTACACTGCAGAAGATGATATCTCTTGCTGACATCAGCGGGGAAAATGTAGCAACAAAGCCTTTTTGATGTGCCTGTGTGGCAGTGGAAGATATCTGGATACGTCTGTTCGCCAAACAACACATTCAGCAGTCACGGGTAAAGCTCAAAGTAATGTCTTTCAATGGGTGACGCAGTCGACGCACAGAATGCCAAGATTAAACTGCCAAACGCGCTCTTTCAGTGGAAAGTAGAATTTTAACATGCATGCAATCACACAATAAATGTGTGGTCTGCTTGCCGATGCATTCCAATACACACACACACAAGCACACACATACTCACATTAATTTGCACACAAACACACACACACACACACACATACACACACACACACAACATTGGCATAGATAGAGGACGGAGCTCAATGCAGCTGCACGTTCTCTCTCACTCTTTCTCCATCGCCCTCTATTTTCATTCATTATCTCTTCCTCTTTTGGGGTGAAAATGAACCTACAATCTAGCTCTCCTCTCAAGTGATTAAAGCAATAAGATAAGTGTGTTATTGGACAAAGAGGTCAAGGTATATCCTTTGGCTGAGGTCTCCATCCTCAAAATTAACACACCAGTACTGACATGGACACCGTAAACCAGGCTGGGATAAAGAACAAAAAAAGTATCTCACTTTAAAGCACTGCTTAGCTAGCTACTAGCTTAATAAAGCCCACCTCTGTTTGTCATCTCCACCTAGCTACTAGCTTAAGCCCAACATTTATATAAGTATTTTCAAAAGGTAAACATAAACATTTCAAAATCTTAATGAAATTGTATATTTTTCTTTAGTTTATCATACCACCATCATCAAAATGTCATGAATTTTAACCACTTTAAATTGGACATACAATTTCAAAGTGAATTTCATAGAGAATGTAACAAGCTTGATTATATTGAAGTAACTCATTTTGAAGAGATGGCGATTGGGTCTAAATAGGTTTGGCGTTTGGTAGTCTAAATTCAGTGTACTGGTCTTCAAATGACATTTCCCGAAAGTCAGACCTCTTCCCACATGCCAACTCATTTTCCTCAGCTTCAGAAGCATCTACATTCACCAAATTGTGTGTGGTTATCCTTAGATATATTATCGAGATTTGCCCAGAGGGAATTGTTGATATGTTGTCCTTTTCTATTCTAGATAACATTTTCTTTAGAAAAATGTGCCAAAAATGCATTTTACGTACATATGTTTAGATTTTGCAGATAGAAAGATTAAACTATTATGTATCCACAATCTGCTCTGAGTAAATCCAGTCCTGGAGTGTCTAAACAAAATGGTCCAAAATATTTAGGCTGACTTAATCCAGAGTCTTGAAAAAGGAAATTGTGTGATATGAAAATATGCACATATTTCATGAGCTTTGGCCTCATTGCATTTTTTAATACAATATTTCAGATTTTTTAAAAATACAAAATAGTAATATATTTGTATCTACATTCAACTGGTAAAAGTTAATTGTGATATGATTAAGGGGAAATAAAATCCCTATTAGGGTGTGGTGCCTAGCCTTACTAAAGCCCACCTCTGTCTTGTCAGCTCCACCTTACAAATGGTTCTATTTAGCATGCTGATGTACTGCTCCGAGAACAGGGACCCTGTCACTTTTTTTTTTATCCCACTGCTGCCACTGAAAGCTCAACAACAAACAATGGTGTGGTGGAGGTTTTGACACACGCAGGGAATGTTCCGTTCGGTACTGTCTGTACTGTACTCGCTAGCGCACGTGTAGCATGTTAGCGTGCTAGCCGATAAGTGGTCGTTAATGTGCTCAGTCTACCTTTGTCTTCATTACTGCCTTAACTGGTCGGCTGTGCTTTCGAATGTTAATAAGCAATGTTAAGTGTCCATAAATCCCCAGGTAAGATGCATGCTCGCTCCCCCTTAGAAGGGGAACATACTGTATTAACATGACCGCTCATGTGTCCCCTCGCCTTACGTGCGGCAACTCCCCTGTCGCCGCGGTAATGGCTAATGCCGTGAAATCATCCGAATGTCTACCACCAAGCCTTAATTTACATTTTACATTTTAGTCATTTAGCAGACGCTCTTATCCAGAGCGACTTACAGTTAGTGAATACATATTTTTTTATTTTTTTATACTGGCCCCCCGTGGGAATCGAACCCACAACCCTGGCATTGCATCACCACAACCCCACAGCTCTATCAACTGAGCTACATCCCTGCCGGCCATTCCCTCCCCTACCCTGGACGACGCTGGGCCAATTGTGCGCCGCCCATGAGTCTCCCGGTCGCGGCCGGCTGCGACAGAGCCTGGATTCGAACCAGGATCTCTAGTGGCACAGTTAGCACTGCGATGCAGTGCCTTAGACCACTGCGCCACTCAGGAGTTGAACATATAGAATGCAGGCTCACGTTTTTTCCCCTCACACCATTTAATGATAGGTCTTGATGTCATATCCTTTCCACCTTCTCTCCGTTGTGATTGAGTGACACCCAATTAAATTCAAATGGGAGAGATTAACAGAGCGACACGTCTCGCACTGTCAGTGATGTCACTGTCAGTGATGCCCGTTCGGTGTAGACGGCGACACAATCAGAAGCCTTTGTGAGGGTATGAGTCACAGTGGTGCGGCGTGTGTACACTGAGTATACTAAACACCTTCCTAATACACACTTTTGCCCTCAGAACAGCCTCAGTTCGTCAGGGCATGGACTCTACAAGGTGTTTAAAGCGTTCCACAGGAATGCTGGCCCATGTTGACTCCAATGCTTCCCACAGTTGTGTCAAGTTGGCTGGAGGTCCTTTGGGTGGTGGACCATACTTGATACACATGGAAAACTGTTGAGTTTGAAAAACCCAGTAGTGTTGCAGTTCTTGACACAAACAGATGCGCCTGGCACCTACTACCATACCCCGTTCAAAGGCACTTAAATCTTTTGTCTTGCCCATTCACCCTCTGAATGGCACACATACACAATCCATGTCTCAATTGTCTCAAAGCTTAAAAATCCTTTAACCTCTCTCCTCCCCTTCATCTACACTTATTTAAGTGGATTTAACAAGTGACATCAATAAGAGATCATAGCTTTTACCTGGATTCACCTGGTCAGTCTATGTCATGGAAAGAGCAGGTGTTCTTAACGTTTTGTACACCCAGTGTATTGGAATAAAGCCACGCATTGTGGCATAGGGGCGGCCCTGACAATGACAGATGTGAACAAGCAGCAGACAGAGGGTGATTTAGAGAGCAAATCACGCCAGGAGGGAACCAGCACCCGGCAATCTCCATCTTGTGAACACAGCTTGAGCATGCCCTTTGAGAGCACCTGACTCAAGCTGGAAACACACATATAGCTGAACGTACAAACACACACAGGGTTGGAAAGTAACAGATAACAGGTACTGTAACTGTAATCCATTACATTATCAGCAAAAACGTTGTAATCAGATTACAGATACTTTTGACAAACTAGATGTTTACTTCTATGATTACTTTTAAATTAGGGAAAGGATGTTTATGAAAAAATACTTAATGACACCTTTGTTTTCTCAATGACATTCAAATCAGCATTGAAAAAAGGCTCAAGGTTAAATTTATTCCGCCTGTCCAAGTCTGACCACAAGTCAGAGACCACTATGGTGACACCAAATGCGTTTGATGGATCGCGGGAAAAAAGCAGGAATAGATTTTTAGGCTACAGTGCAAGCTATGTCTTCCAATGGTGCGACTAATTTGAATAAACGCTTGGAGGTAAGGATGGCAGTAGTGGTGTAGCCTACAGGCGATACGGATATCCTTTAGGCCTATTATTGCTATCTACATAGCAATAATGTGAATCACACTGCTGCTGTCTCAATTATTCTTACCTTACGGACTGTGGTTGTTGTGGATGGCTGTTCACAAATAGGTGTATTTTACCCCAATAAACGTTGAATTTAAGAAGTGTAGGCTAAGCTGCCTATCAATCATTATTTATGCGACCCGTGGACAGCCAGTGAAAAATGTGCTCTTGCAACATCTGCGTAGTGTTGATCCCAGCCTACGGAATAAAAGTTGAGGGATTTCCTCCATGGTATTGTTCTCCACTGTCACACATACTGTCAAAAACAAGTTTAATTTAAGAAGACCCCGACTAGGGCTTTTATTGCTCAATCGAATTTGTGCTGATTCAAAATCAATGTCCAAAGGCCTAACGGAGTACACCCAATCACAGCAGGACACACACAGATTTCCCAGGACACACACAGATTTCCAACTTTACTCAACCAAAATCTATATTACCTGCAGTTAAGGGGAAGAAAAATTTATAAAATCAACTTTGTTCTGTGGTCTTTGTTGCCCTGGGGACCTGCTGGAATTCTTGTGAAAAGCATTCTAGGAAACCGGGAGGGCCTGGAGAGTGGCTCTGGATAGACCTCTACATATATACCTCTTACATGTTTTCACTCGAAAGTAAGTAAGTTTGTCTGGGCTCCTCCTTGCCCACTTCTGAACCTCATATTGGTGATGCTCGAACTTGAACCAGACCATTTAATACATTCTCTCCCCACAGATAATGCAATCAGTCATTGTCTCCTTTCGTCCAATAATCGAAACCACCTCTTGTCTACTCTGTCTCATTGCCAAGCTATGAGCTACGAGAGAAAAACGGCACACTCTCTGTGTCTTCTCCCATTCCTCCTTGTCTCCTCCCATTCCTCCTTGTCTCCTCCCCTTCATCTGTACTGTTTTGAAAGAACTGGGCCCTGGAAAGAAAGAAAGAAAGAAAGAAAGAAAGAAAGAAAGAAAGAAAGAAAGAAAGAAAGAAAGAAAGAAAGAAAGAAAGAAAGAAAGAAAGAAAGAAAGAAAGAAAGAAAGAAAGAAAGAAAGAAAGAAAGAAAGAAAGAAAGAAAGAAAGAAAGAAAGAAAGAAAGAAAGAAAGAAAGAAAGAAAGGAAGGAAGGAAGGAAGGAAGGAAGGAAGGAAGGAAGGAAGGAAGGAAGGAAGGAAGGAAGGAAGGAAGGAAGGAAGGAAGGAAGGAAGGAACAAACAAACAGATGAATTCATTAATTAATTAATTAATGAACAAACATTACATTTTCAAATTATTCACAAAGGGCCCTGGAAGCAAATCATCTATCAGATAGCTTTCCCCTGTCCCGTGTTTTCAAATCAGTAAAGCAACTGAAGGAGATGACATTAGGAAGCCACTTCAGACTTTTTAGATCCCTCCCTCCCCTAAAAAAACAACAACAAGCTTAGGCTTTGACGTCATCCTGGAAAGAGAACAAAGTAGGGGAGACACAACATGTTGCTCATCCTCCGAAGACGGTATCTTCACCAAACAAAAACACAAATGTTTTTTCCACGGCTTGTCACATTTCCCATCCGCAAGCAGAAAACACAATTATCTACAGTTGTCACGACAGCATAAACCTAGGACTCATCTTTGGCTGCGATGCCGTAATCACATTTGCACAAGCCACTGGAGGCATGAATAGTCTGCCTCTAATCATATTGGAAATGCCCCAAATGGCACACTATTCTCTACATAGTGCACTACTTTTGACAAGGACGGCTCATATAGCTCTGGTCAAAAGTAGTACACTATGTAGGGAATAGGGTGCCATTTGCAATGCAGCCACTGCATTTGATAGAATGTGTATATACAGTGCCTTCAGAAAGTATTCACACACCATTACTTTTTCCAAATTTTCATGTGTTTTAAGGTGTGATTAAAATTGATTTAATTGTAAAAGAAAATTCAACGATCTACACAAAATACTCTGTAAAGTCAAAGTGGAAGAAAAAATCTAACATTTGGACCTAAAATTAGTATTTTGTGTAGATCATTGAATTTTATTTTACAATTAAATCCATTTTAATCACACCTTACAACACATTAAACTTTGGAAAAAGTAATGGTGTGTGAATACTTTCTGAAGGCACTGTATATACACATTCTATCAAATGCAGTGGCTGCATTGCAAATGGCACCCTATCCCTACATAATGCACTACTTATATGCAAACTAATACACTAATATATCTTTGATTACATAAGTATTTAACCCTGAGTCAATACATGTTAGAATAACCTATGACAGTTTTTCTGGGTAAGTCTCTAAGAGCTTTGCACACCTGGATTGTACAATATTCGCACATATATTTTTTTATTCTTCAAGCTCTGTCAAGTTGGTTGTTGATCATTGCTAGACAGCCATTTTCAAGTCTTGCCATTACAAGATGATTTAAGTCAAAACTGTAACTAGGCCACTTAGGAACATTCAATGTCATGACTTGCCCTCATGGGTTGAGGATCAAAGATTCCTGCTAGGCAAAGGTTTGAACACCCTATTTCCTGGGGGCCAGTTTTATGACCAGTCGTAAATTCCTTGCAGAGACTTACTCTTCCTTGCCATGAAGTATTGGGAGAAAGGACCCCTTTGTTAACAAAGAAAGTTTTCCAGCCAAAACTCCAACATCCAAAAGTGGATAATGAAACAACATTCCTACTTAAAAGTATGTGGGAAATGGTTGGTGGGGACTTAAAGAACAATCATGTCAAATGCGTTACTATGTTGTGATGTCTTTAAAGACGGTGGAACAACATAACTGTATCTCTGGGGGGTAAACTTCCCAGTTATGAGGTTTGCATCTATTTGTTGTATAAAACTAATTATTAAGTATAATAATTATCCTGCCCTGGAATTGTGTTCCCGTGCAAAACTAGACAGATAGCTAACAACTGAGTCTTCAATAAAACTTCCAAGACGTGACTTTTCTTGAACGAATGTATTGAAAACGTTTATGTTGTGAAACTGCAAATACAGAAAATAATATACTTCAGTATTCAATTCACATTGACATACTGTAGCTGTACATTATACATTTCAAGTTGAAGTTGCATAAATACAAAGCAAGTGCCAAGTTACCATGTATCTGGCATGACGACAAACCAAATAGATAATTACTCTATGAGTAACAACTAGCCAACTCCTTTCATTACTCTAATAATGTACAAACACCTCTGTACAATAACAAAGCATATTACACTAGAAACAGTAACAAACTATAGTATGTTTTACACTTCTTTTACATGACACACGAGCAAACTAATACAGCTAACGGCATCCATGAAAGTCAATGCAATTTGCGTGAGTAAATGTAACCAACTAACATTGATAAGTAAGCAATTCTGTCAATAACAATATTATCATCACTTGCAATATGCTTGAATTGAACTTACAAACAAATATTTTCAGAGGCTGAAGCGTAACAAGAAATAGTTGCACTGAAAGAACTGTACAGTAGCGTTGTTTCTAGCTGCTTGTCTGCGTGCAGAATGACTACTTTACTTCCGGGTTTTCGTACATTATTCTAAGTACCAGAAAGCTCCACTAGGGGGCGCTAAACACTATGGAACACAATGAAAGTCACTCTTAATCACTATAATAAAATAATCTGTTACCTTCTAACAAGATGGCAGCACACTCCCCGCCTGGTATAATGAAATTGTGCCACTATGAAATAAAATATTTTGCCTCTAGGATGCTTCAGAAAGAAGAACAACAATCTCTGAGATTGGTCTCAGAAACACCTTAGCAATCCCTTGCTTGACAACCTTTAGTTCTACTTTCCTGACCTTTTCGTCAGTACTGGGAAAGGTTTTGACCACAAGTCCGACTGGCCAGTCATTTCTGTGCGTCTGACTGTCTTTCAATAAGACAACATCTCCCACTTTCACATTTGGCTTTTCTGCTGTCCATTTTCTGCGTCTCTGCAGTGTTGTCAGGTACTCCTGTCTCCACCTTTTCCAAAAAGTGTCAGCGAGACACTGGACTTGCTTCCACTGTTTTCCATGAAGATCGTTCATGTGGAAATATCCAGAAGGGCTGAGGTAGCGTTGGTCTTTTGTGTCAGTAACATTGAGGGTGTAAGAATGGCAGGCATTTCAGGATCGGTTGACACTGACACTAGGGGTCTCGCATTGATTATTGCCATAACTTCAGACATAAGAGTGCTCAAGACCTCATGTGTGAGACGAGTGGAGCCCGTCTGAAACAGCATAGCATCAAGGATACGTCTGGCAACCCCAATGAGTCTCTCCCAAGAACCACCCATATGAGACGAGTGTGGGGGATTAAATATCCAAGTACATCCCTTGTCTGAGAGGTATTTAGTCAACTCTGAGTCATTTGTGTCAATTCCCAGTTCCCTGCAGGCACCTATAAAGTTTGTACCTCGATCAGATCGTAGCACTTTTGCTGGACCACGGATAGAGAAAAAACGCCTCAGCGCGTTGATGAAGCTGGATGTGGACATGGATTCGATGAGCTCAATATGGACTGCTCTTGTAGACATACATGTAAAGAGTACCGCCCAGCGCTTGGAGTCTGCACTACCACCTCTAGTGCGACGAGTTATGACATTCCATGGTCCAAACACATCAAGTCCAACACTGGTGAATGGTGGCTCTGATGTGAGTCTGTCTGCAGGTAAGTCCGCCATCTTTTGGTCAACTGACTTTCCTCTAACCTTACGGCAGGTGACACACTTGTGGATGATACCAGAGACCAGATGTTTGCTCCCAATAATCCAGAAGCCTGCTGCTCGAATAGCTCCATCTGAAAAATGACGGCCCTGGTGAGCCACTTGCTCGTGATAATGTCTTACCAGCAGAGTGGCGACATGATGCGTCCGTGGGATGATGAGAGGATGTTTTTCGTCTTGTGACAGGTCGGCAGAGGATAATCGGCCTCCCACCCTCAGCAACCCATCCTCATCAATCACTGGGTTCAGCTTTTTGAGTGTACTTTGTTTTGGTAACTCTTTTCCTTTCTCAAGGCATTTGAATTCCTCTTTGAAGGCTTCATGTTGCACACAGTGAATGATTGCTGTTTTGGCTTGTGACAACTCACTTGTACTGCATGGTTTTTTACACTGATGCCAGCCTCTGCAGTTGTTGTCGTCCGCACTTTCGTGAAAGGATCTGGCAACATGAATGAGTCGTGCTGTGGCTCGATTGAGAGCTTTCCAGTTCAAGAACCTCTCAAAGCGATGAGAGCCGAATTGAGCTCCAGAAACCTTAGTGACGAAGACAGTGACGTCTGGCCGAATCTCTGCGTCTGCGTCAGGCTCTACAAGGTCAAAATTGATGGTCTCAGACTCACTTGAGTTTGCTTGAGCCAGAAAAGGGGGACCTGAGAACCAACTGGTGTGCTTTAAGAGTGCGGCTCGTATGGGCCTGGTTGCATGGTCTGCTGGATTGCTGTCAGTGTTTACGTAACACCACTGGTCTGGAAGGGTAGACTTCCTGATACGAGTTACCCTATTGGCAACATACACATAAAATCTTTTGGTGACATTGTGGATGTAACCGAGAACTATCTTACTGTCTGTGTAGAACTTGGCTGCATTTACATCAATGTCTATTTAGTCTCTGATCAGTTCATACATCTCAACAGCTAGCACAGCCGCACACAGTTCTAGGCGTGGGATAGTGTGGGCCGGTCGAGGGGCCAATTTAGATTTCCCCATGACAAATCCAACATGGCATTGACCTTCCGAGTCAATAACTCTCAGATAGGCTACCGCTCCTATGGCTACTGTAGAGGCATCCGAGAAGATGTGCAGCTCTCTTCTTTGAGTGGTAGACAAGGAGACTAGGATGTAGGGCCGCTGAATATACAGATGTTCCAACTCCATCAAAGATTCCTTCCACATTTTCCATTCCTCTTCTTTTTCTGTGGGAAGGGGGGCATCCCACTCACTCTGATCAGAAGAGAGTTCTCTGATTAAGGCTTTCCCTTGCATTGTTATTGGAGCCACAAACCCAAGGGGGTCATAAAGACTATTCACTGTGGACAGGATGCCTCTCCGTGTAAAAGGCTTCTCATTGTGGGACACCTGGAATGTGAAGCTGTCTGTTTCCAGGTTCCAGGAAAGTCCCAGGCTCCGTTGAAAAGGGAGAGGATCTACTCCGAGTTCCAAGTCTTTTAAGTCCTTGGCACGGTCCTCCATGGGGAAGGCTTCCATAACTGTTTTGCTATTGGATGCAATCTTGTGTAGTTTCATGTTGGACTCCGCTAACATTGCTTGTGTTTTTTCTCATAATGTTGATAGCTTCTTCTGGAGTAGCTACTGATATCAGCCCATCATCGACATAAAAGTTCCTCACTACAAACTGCTTGGGTTCTGACCCGTATTCCTTCTCACCCTGTAGAGCTGCTCGTCTCATGCAGTAGATGGCTACGGCTGGTGAGGGGCTATTCCCAAATACATGGACTTTCATCCTGTACTCAGTTATGTTTCTATCTGGGTTGTTGTCTTCATACCAGAGAAACCTTAAGTAATCTCTGTGATCCTCACGTACACCAAAACAGTAAAACATTTGTTGCACATCTGTCGTTAGTGCAATGCCATCCTTGCGGAAGCGCATTAAGACGCCCAAGAGTGTGTTGTTTAAGTCTGGACCCCTGAGCAGGACGTCGTTCAGTGACACGCCTTGACACTCAGCGCTGGAGTCAAACACCACTCTTATTTGTTCAGGCTTTTGTGGATGGTAAACACCAAATATTGGCAGATACCAGCGTTCTTTGTCTCCCTCTAGTGTCGGAGAATGTTCAGCTTGGTCGTTATCCAGCATCTTTTGCATGAAGTCAATAAATTGAAGTTTCATGTCAGGCTTTTTGTCTAAAGTCCTACGAAGTGATGTGAGACGCTTCATGGCCTGCTCCCTGTTATTAGGAAGACGACGTCTAGTGGGGCGAAAGGGTAGTGGAGCCACCCAGTTGTTTCCATCATCCTGGAAAACCTGTTTGTCCATAATGTCCAAGAAAGCTTTGTCTTCCACAGATGGTGCTGGTTTATCATCGTCTTGTGTTTTGTTGAACACGGAACATCCCAGGCTGTCTGTGTTCACAGTTGTGCTTGGATCTCTCGAGTGCCCTGTAGAGAGAGAAATGTGTTGCTGAGCTACACTGCTGTAGTTCTCTTTCACCTGGATGATGTCAGGGCAAGGGCTCAGATAGGACGTGCGACCATTTTGAAGTATGTTTGTCCTGAACACGTTAACACTGGCTGGTCGGTGAGCCGTTCCCAGACAAACTTCACCCACGATGACCCACCCGAGGTCGAGTCGCTGTGCATAAGGAGTGTCGTGGGGCCCATTGATTTGTTCTCGTACCTTGTGTACCCTTAAGATGTCTCGTCCTAAGAGCAGGAGGATGGGAGCGTCTGGGTCCACAGCTGGAATTTTGTCCACCACTGGTTGCAGATGGGGATGATGATGCGCAATGTCTGGGGAGGGAATCTCCATTCTATCGTCTGGCATCATGTCACACTCTATCAGAGTAGGGAGAGTGATCTGCTTGTGTCCGTCTATAGACTCCACCATGAAGTTGACGGCTCTCCTGCCTGAAGTTTCTGTTACCCCAGAACAGGTCTTCATGGTGTATGGAGCAGAGTTGTCATTGATGTTGAAGAGATTGAAAAACTCTATCTTGGCCAGAGATTTGTTGCTCTGTTCATCAAGCACTGCATACATTTTGACAGCTTTCTCTCTTTTCCCAGCTGGATAAGCTTTGACTAGGCATTTTGAACATGATCTTGGATTGGCTGCCTCACCACAGATCTCGGTACACTTTGAGGTGACTGATAGAAGAGCATCTTCACCTTGCTCCCCGCCATGCTCTTTCTCTGCTGTAGCGGTGTCTATCGTTGAAGGAGCTGGACCTGGATGCAGAGCAGCAAGATGTCTGTCGCTGTCACACTCGGAGCACTTGATTGACACCTTACAGTCTTTAGCTCTGTGCTGAGTTGACCCACAACATCGGAAACAAATGCCATTCTCTTTGAGATATGATTTGCGCTCATCTAGAGTTTTGTATCTAAACCCGCGTCACTTTTTAAGAGGATGAGGCTTGTTATGTATTGGACAGTGATGGTCAGGGCTTTCAACCTTTGTCTTACTGGGTTTGGTTTGGTGGTCTGAGGGCTCAGATGACACATCTGTTTTGTGTACAGTCACAGGTGTCTTGCTGCTGTACCTGACAGGTTTCTCACTTTTCACAGACACCTGGGTAGTTGAGGTGTAGAGGGTGAAGCTGGGGTCGTTTCTAATTTTCGCCTGGTTCCTGATGAATCTCGAGAAAAACGAGAATGGTGGGAATGCTACCCGATAGTCCTCCTTGTATTTGGATCCCTGTGCTATCCATTTCTCTTGTAAACTGAATGGAAGTTTCTCTACTATAGGGTTTACCCCACGAAATGTGTCCAGATAAGCGAGGCCTGGAAGGTAACCTTCTTCTTTAGCACACTCCAGTTCGAGAAGAATGTCACCCAGTTCTCTTAGTTTGTGATTGTCTTTGTTAGACAGTTTTGGAAATTCATCAATTTTCTTCAACAGTGCATTCTCGATCACTTCGGGTGTACCATAGCACTCTTCTAGTCGTTGCCAGACCATGTTAAGCCCTGCTGTTGCATTGAGAATATAGACAGATCTAATTCTCTTTGCTTGCTCAGACGACTCTGCCCCCAGCCACTTGGTAATTAGGTCTAACTCTTCCCTGGCTGATAGATTCAAGTCTCTGGTCGCATTGAGAAAAGATGCTTTCCATGCCCAATAATTTTCAGGACGATCATCAAACTTCAGGAGTCCGGAACTCACCATCTCACGGCGCAGGAGGTACTTGGTAAATTCTGGTGCCACTTGTGACTCAGGGAAGCTTTGTGTCGGTGATTGGAAGTGGGTCTGTTTTCCCTTTCCACCATGCTGCTTTTCATTTCTTTTGTACGGAGAGTCTCTGCTCATGCTCCGTTGTTTGCTACTTTCTGGATTGTGGCCTGTAGCTGGGTCAACACTAAGCTCTTGTGTCTCTACTTCAAATGGCATTTCAGCAAAGTAGGGCCTAGCATGTTGTTGCACATACTCACAAGTACGTTGGACTGGACTTAAGGGCTGTGTCCCTGTGTTGAGTTCTCTGTGGAGCTCTCTGCGTTCAGACTCTACAGCTTCTTCAAAGGCTACAGCTTCAGCCAACGCAGCAGCAGCTGTTCTCTCAACTTGGAGAACATATAAACTTGCATCCAGTTCCGCTTTTTGTTTCATCACAGAAGCTTCCTTTTCAGCATAGGAGACTCGAGCACGCGCTGCGTCCGCCTTGGCACGTGCTTTGATGGCTGCACAACTCGCCGTTGAGGATCTGCTTGACTGTTTTGATGACCTTGATCTTGTAGACTGAGACTTGGTCTCAATGTGCTGAAGAGGCTCCTCCATCTCTCTTACTCGCTCCTCTTCCTCTTTCTGTCGAACACTTGCCTCTGGTTGCTGCATCGTAGACTGCTGGTCATCCCTAGGATCAGAGGCTTTGTTGGCTAATGAACGTAGAATCATAACCACCACGTGCGATTATTCTTGTGCTTGAGCCCGCCGTGATGATGTTTTTTCACTATTCTGCCCTGGAATTGCATTCCCGTGCAAAACTAGACAGATAGCTAACAATTGAGTCTTCAATAAAACTTCCAAGGCGTGACTTTTCTTGAACGAATGTATTGAAAACGTTTATGTTGTGAAACTGCAAATACAGAAAATAATATACTTTAGTATTCAATTCACATTGACATACTGTAGCTGTACATTATACATTTCAAGTTGAAGTTGCATAAATACAAAGCAAGTGCCAAGTTACCATGTATCTGGCATGACGACAAACCAAATAGATAATTACTCTATGAGTAACAACTAGCCAACTCCTTTCATTACTCTAATAATGTACAAACACCTCTGTACAATAACAAAGCATATTACACTAGAAACAGTAACAAACTATAGTATGTTTTACACTTCTTTTACATGACGCACGAGCAAACTAATACAGCTAACGGCATCCATGAAAGTCAATGCAATTTGCGTGAGTAAATGTAACCAACTAACATTGATAAGTAAGCAATTCTGTCAATAACAATATTATCATCACTTGCAATATGCTTGAATTGAACTTACAAACAAATATTTTCCGAGGCTGAAGCGTAACAAGAAATAGTTGCACTGAAAGAACTGTACAGTAGCATTGTTTCTAGCTGCTTGTCTGCGTGCAGAATGACTACTTTACTTCCGGGTTTTCGTACATTATTCTAAGTACCAGAAAGCTCCACTAGGGGGCGCTAAACACTATGGAACACAATGAAAGTCACTCTTAATCACTATAATAAAATAATCTGTTACCTTCTAACAAGATGGCAGCACAATAATACTTTTGTGAAGATAACAATGTGATTTTAGCATTCTAGATGAGATTATTGTTTTCCATATTGATTGGTTCTCAGTCAGTGGCCACGCCCAGATGATCACAAACATGATGGAACGCCCCTTTTACCCCAAGTGCATAAAAAGCCTTGAAAAACAAATTAACCTTTAGACCAGCAAACGTGAAGCGTGAGCCGAACGTTGAAAATGGTTGAATTTCTACCAGACCAGTAAGCCCCATGGATTAAAATGGTTGACATTCTACAAGACCAAGAAGCGTGAAGCTGAAGCTACACGTTACAAAATGGTTAGACTAGAAAGACCAGAAAACGTGAGACGTTAGTCCACACGTTTGAAATGGAGAAACTCTGAAACTCTCAACCTCTACACGAGGTGAAAAAGAAGACAATGCACTAGACCTTATCATCTCAGTCTGCAGCTGGCATGTATAGTCGTCTAGAGAACTTTCACTAAAGACACGAGTTGGGAAGGACAATCCCTCTCCGACAACCGCTGGTACATTTGAAGTAGCCATTCTAACCACCACTACGACCAGAAGCTCTACCAAGGACATTGAGATCTCTGGTGGGCAAACCAGAGTCCAACATCATCAACTCAACTATCGAGGACAGCAACACGTAAATACATGTTGCATTTCTAATCCGAATTAGCGTTATTAAGGTGCATAAGTATTATGATTACTGTGAGCGTAGTTTCCAAAGTAACTACAATAGTTTGAATCTCTGTCTCTCACTTCCACAGTTAGTTAGTAAATAAATAATTAAGCCAATTTGTGTATTGCTGATTCATTATTAAGGTTAGGGTTTTTGCAGGTTCAAGGATTATGCGACGTTCAGAATGAGTGTCACGCCCTGACTCAGGGGACTCTTATATGTTGAGTCAGGGTGTGTATATTCCTTGTTGTGCTTTTTCTATGTGTGGTATTCTAGTATGTGTATTTCTATGTTGGCCTGTGTGGTTCCCAATCAGAGGCAGCTGTCGGTCGTTGTCTCAGATTGGGGACCATACTTAGGCAGCCTTTTGGCACTGTCTAGTTGTGGGATCTTGTTCCGTGTTCTACTTTGGACTTCACGTTTCGTTTGTTGTTTTGTCGTTGTGTTTATAAGTTTAATAAACATGTACGCATATCACGCTGCGCCTTGGTCTGACCCGTCATTGAACGAACGTGACAATGAGACTGATTAGAGGTAATTATTTAATAAGTGACTGTTATCGATATATAACATATATCTTCTAAGAGTTAATTCGGGAGATGGTAACTCGTTAAATAACTTCTTCCGTGGTGACCCAAATTCCTAATTAGTTAATTGTTACATGATTGATTTAATCGAGTGACAATTAAACATAGATAGGTGATTCGATAAATAACAGTCATACATTAAAGTAAGTCACGTCACGAGTAGTCTTGGTAAGCAAATCCTGTTTACACTGAGTGTACAAAACATTAGGAACACCTTCCTAATATTGAGTTGAACCCTTTTTGCCCTCAGAACAGCCTCAATTCGTCTGGGCATTGACTCTATGAGGTGTCGAAAGCATTCCACAGGGATGCTGGCCCATTTTGACTTCAATGCTTCCCACAGTTGTGTCAAGTTGGCTGGATGTCCTTTGAGTGGTTCTTGACACACTCAAACCGGTGCGCCTGGCACCTAGTACCATACCCAGTTCAAAGGCACTTTAATATTTTGTCTTGCCCATTCACCCTCTGAATGGCACACATACACGATCCATGTCTCAATTGTCTCAAGGCTTAAAAATCCTTCTCTAATCTGTCTCCTCCCCTTCATCTACACTGATTGAAGTGGACTTAACAGGTGACATCAATAAGGGATCATAGCTTTCACCTGGATTCACCTGATCAGTCTTGTCATGGAAAGATCAGGTGTTCCTAATATTTTGAACACTCAGTGTATATTTGGCTTTGTGGTTTAGGTTATTGTCCTGCTGAAAGGTGAATTTGTCTCCCAGTGTCCGTTGGAAAGTAGACTGAACCAGGTTTTCCTCTAGGATGTTGCCTGTGCTTAGCACTATTCCGTTTAATTTTATCCTAAAAAAAAACATCCTAGTCCTTAATCGATGACAAGCATACCCATAACATGATGTAGCCACCACCATGCTTGAAGAGTGGTACTCAGTGATGTGTTGTTTTCGATTTGCCCCAAACATGACGCTTTGTATTCAGGTAATTTCCTTGCCACATGTTTTGTAGTTTTACTTTAGTGCCTTATTGCAAATAGGATGCATGTTTTGGAATATTTGTATTATGTACAGGCTTCCTTCTTTTCACGCTGTCATTTAGGTTAATATTGTGGAGTAACTACAATGTTGTTGGTCCAAGCTCAGTTTTCTCCTATTACAGCCACTAAACTCCGTAACTGTTTTAAAGTCACCATTGGCCTCATGGTGAAATCCCTGAGTGGTTTCCTTCTTCTCCGGCAACTGAGTTAGGAAGGAGGCCTGTATCTTTATAGTGACTGGGTGTATTGATAGAGAATCCAAAGTGTAATTTATAACTTCACCATTGTAAGGGATATTCAATGTCTGCTTTTTTTTATTTGTACCATCTACCAATAGGTGCCCTTCTTTCCAAGGCATTGGAAAACATCCCCGGTCTTTGTGGTTGAATCTGTGTTTGAAATTCACTCCTCAACTGAGGGACCTTACAGATAATTGTATGTGTGGGGTACAAAGATTAGGTAGTCATTAAAAAATAATTTTAAACACCATCGCACAGAGTGAGTCCATGCAACTTATGTGACTTGTTAAGCACATTTTTACTCCTAAACTTATTTAGGCTTGCCATAAAGAGGCGTTGAATATTTATTTTCATTTTTAATACATTTGGAATAAAAATCTAAAAACAGAATTCCACTTTGACATTATGGGATATTGTGTGTAGGCCAGTGACAAAAAATCTAAATTGAAACCATGAATAAATTCAAGGGGTGTGAATACTTTCTAAAGGCACTGTGAATATTAATAGACTCACGTTGAAGAGGTATCCAATGTAAGCATTCTGCTGCGACTTTATTAGTCACGCCGTTAAAATGTTAATAGGTGGTTGGCGATGATTTATGTATGTTGCATAGAGAGATTTTTTTATTTAATTTATGTAGTGCAGTGTCTAGTGCCTGGCCTGACTTGGCCAGCTAGGATTTCATATTTTGGATGTCATTGTGGAGGGAGAGAGGAGAAGGCCCTTCTCAGGGGAGAGCCCGGACTTGAACCAGATCAAACCTGAAAATAGCTGTGCAGCGACGATCCCCATCCAATACTCCCCTAATACAGGTGTGGCAAGCTTGTAGCGTCATACCCAAGAAGACTCGAGGCTGTAATCGCTGCCAAAGGTGCTTCAACAAAGTACTTAGTAAAGTGTCTGAATACTTATGTAAATGTGATATTTTGGTGTATACATTAGCAGAAAACATGTTTTTGCTTTGCCATTATGGGGTGTTGTGTGTAGATTGATGAGGGGAAAAAACTATTTAATCCACTTTAGAATAAGGCTGTAACGTAACATAATGTGGAAAACGTCAAGGGGTCTGAACACTTTCCGAAGGCACTGCATGCATGCATAAATGCATATACATTTTGTCTACATGTATAAAGATACACTCACATATTCACATGTACATGCCAAAATGTATTTTTCTTATTCAATGAAATGACACACACATACACACACACACACACTTAAGGAAATGTCCTCAGAAAATGTTATAATTCTACACAAGCAAGGAGAAACACGGACAGAACGACACAGAGAGAGATTATTCACGTCAGCGTGAGGCATCATTTTCCCTGGAGTGTGTGTGTATATGTGTGTATGTGTGTGTGAGTGCGGGTGTGTGGCAAAGCAAGGGCACAGATGCCCCATGTTGCTCTGATGTACTTTACATGAGGACACTGAGTCAAACAGAAGCAGGGAAAAACACATTACTGATTAAATGGTATCTAAAAGTCTCAGCTGCTACCCTGACGGAACACACATGGGGTGTGTGTGAGTGTGTGTGATGGATGGCTGGTCAAGATACAGAGAGAGAGTAAGGAAGGAGCAAAGGTGTGTGGTCACAGTGTTCACGTGCACCTGCAGGTGCATGTCAAACTTTCCCTTTGATATCCACCACTATGTAAACAAGTGATGTAAACATGTCACAGTGCCCTCTTTAACACCAAAGTAATACAATTTAAGGTGTACAAAACACAGAAAAGTAAGGAAAGGTCTAGTTGATGGATTTTCAGGGTCAGTTATAGCCTAAATAGAAGTCTACAGGAGCATCTTCTCCTTTCAGTTTTCCTAAACCTCTAACAACAACATTCTTTGTCAGTCTTAAAGAGATTCTCCGGTACATTTTTAATACTTTTTAGCCAGTAGTTCTAAAAGTAGCACTCACGAGCCAAAAGTGGTCCGCGAAAATTGCGTGCTGCATCACATATGTGCAGATTTTTGCATCACGTCATTGCTCTCTCTCTCGCTCTGCTGTGTGTGCATGATGTGCCTCTTGCTAGCTGTCACTCAAATGGAGAGGGGCTGAAGCTCATTGGTTGACCTCAAATTGTTAGGGGGCTGGCCCATGTGGGGACAATGTAGGGAAAATGGTGTGGCACAGATTCTAGAAAAACAGTCGCTTTCAAACTAGGGATTTCGTGGCTAATTAAGGTAAGACAATAGTTCTGCTCTTAGATTATGCATTTATGAACTACACATTGACACATCCAGCTCAAAGTGAGAGGTTTAAAAATACTTAGTAGTCGCCAAAGTTCCGGAGCATGTCTTTAAGAATGGCAATGTTGGCATGAGGTAGCATTAGTTTAGAGTGGTAAGCCAACTCTCTTCCTGGAGAGATACTGGGTATACAGGTTTTTCTGGCCCTACTCTAGCATACTTATTTCAGCTAGTCAAGGTCCTGAGGAGCAGTGAATCTCCCCTGTCCATGTTATATTATTCATTATGATCTTAAAAGGCAAAACTGAACCTAAATCACCATTCCTACTCTAAGATGCTTTGATTCAGCTGCTAATCAAGTCCCTGCAGAGCTGATTAGTAGAATCAGTTGGGTTATAGTAGATCTGGAACAGTCCAGCAGGAGGCTAATAGCTCCCCACGAGGCAAGGCCAACTCAGTAAGCTAATCCATTCACACTTCAATTGGAAACCAACCAAGAAACTTGAATTTAATACAACATACTGAAAACTTCTCAAATGAGTTAGAAGTGTTTAGTGCAACGGCTACACAGCTAGTGCATTACTAAGCCAACTGCATTACTATGCCAACAGATCCAGTTCTAAATAGGTTTAGGACCTATTTAACCAGTCTAGAGTTTTTTGTCACCCTTGGTGAACATAACTCAGAGAAAATAGATATCACATGTGGCCTTCTACAAGGTTTGATTTTGGGTCCGGTACTGTTCAGTTTATATACTGTATGTTACCCATTGGCAGCGTTATCAGAAAGCACAGCATTAATTTTCACTGCTACGCAGATGATACACGACTTTGCATTTTTGTGTCACCAGAGGATTTTAGTTCCACAGATAAATTATTAACTGTATTAGTGATTGAAATACTTGGATGGCTCAAGACTTCCTCCAGCTAAATCAAGACAAGACCGAGGTACTTATTATTGGAGCCAAAGCACAGAGAGAGAATCTGGCCACACATTTTAATTCACGGGCAATAAAGATAAAACACCAGGTAAAAAACCTAGGTGTCATTTTAGATTCTAAACTAAATTTCGATTCACACATTAGGATTTGTGACCAGCTGAGGAACATTGCCAAGGTGTGGCTGTTTCTCTCTCAGGCTGATACAGAGAGACTCAGCCATGCTTTTATTACAAGCAGGCTTGACTACTGCAATGATCTCCTGTCTGGTCTACCCAAGAAGGCCATTGGTCAACTGCAAAGCATACAGAATGCTACAGCACTGGTGCTGAATAAGACCAGATGGAGAGCACACATTACATACGTTTTTAAATCTCTGATCTGGCTGCCTTTGAGTTTTATAATAAATGTTAAGATTATTCTATTGGTTTTTAAATCAATCCACAATTGTGCACCCCACTACATATCAGACATGCTTTTGAGTTATGTGCCCAGTAGGTCCATCAGGTATTCTGACACTGGCCTTTTAACCATCCCAAAGCCTAAGACCAAGATGCATGGAGAGGCAGCCTGCTTCTGGAATAGCCTGCCAGAGAACCCGAGGGGGGGAATAAACTGTGAACATATTTCAAAGAGATCTTAGGATACTTCCTTAGTCTTTCAGTTTTTATTGTTATTCTTTAGTTATTTATCCTCTTATGTTTGTTGTGTAGTAAATATTTGTGTTTTTATTTTAATTGTTTTTTATTTCAGTTTTTTCCCGTGAAGCTCATTGTGTTGCATTCATGTCTGAAATGTGCTATAGAAATAAAGCTTGATTTGATTTGATGGGATACAGGCTCTCCTCCCTCTGTCTCTCTGTTTTCAGGTCGGGAACATCTGTGGGGAGTAATGCACAAAAGTGTGATTTGCCATTTCTATGGCTATGTCCACCATTACATTTTCTAAATTTTACAAACTAATAACTTCTCAAATGAGTTTGAAATGTACAATTTGTAATTCATTGGTAGTTAGTTTGCTATGCCAAATGGAACACAGCCTGTCTTCCCTTCTGACCCTGTTTTCAAGTTGAGAACACGTCCTTCCCGTTCAATTACCCAGAATGCTATTTCTGCCCTGCTGACACATTCCAAGCATGCCTTGCCCTTGGAGTGACACAGAGGCCAGACATTGTTTCCCCGGACTCTCCCCCAGAACATGTGTACCTACTTCCAGCCACTCCGGTGCCGATCGCCTGCCCTTCACGCCCAACAGTAACAAGTAATCCTGGGAATAGTTTTCACGCGACACCATCTTTCCATTAGCTCACTGTCATGTAAAGCTGCATCAACATGTGGACTTGCTGCACTTTAACAATCACATGGGTCCCTCCGTCCAAGACTAAGGCTGTATCCAAAATTGCATGATATTCCCTATATAGTGCACTACTTTGACCAGGGTCCCTAGGGCACAAGACGATTATTTTAATAAGTTTGAGTTACCCCAGGAAACAGTTATTCCCATGACACAGCTGCACCGAGTACAGGTACAGTGCATTCGGAAAGTGTTCAGACCCCTTGACTTTTTCCACATTTTGTTACGTTACAACTTTATTTTAAAATGGATTAAATAAATACAAATCCTCATCAATCTACACACAATACCCCATAATGACTAAGTGAAAACAGGTTTTTAGAAATGTTTGCACATTTATTAAAAATAAAAACTGACACTTTGCTATGAGACAAAAAAATTAGCTCAGGTGCATCCTGTTTCCATTGATCATCCTTGAGATGTTTATTCAACTTCATTGGAGTCCACCTGTGGTAAATTCAATTGATTGGACATGATTTGGAAAGGCACATACCTGTCTATATAAGGTCCCACAGTTGACAGTGCATGTCAGAGCAAAAACTAAGCCATGAGGTCGAAGGAATTGTCCGTACAGCTCCGAGATAGGATTGTGTCGAGGCACAGATATGAGGAAGGGTACAAGAAAATGTCTGCAGCATTGAAGGTCCCCAAGAACACAGCGGCTTCCATCATTTTTAAATCGAAGAAAACTGCCAAACTGAGCAATCGGGGGAGAAGGGCCTTGGTCAGGGAGGTGACCAAGAAACCGATGGTCACTTTGACAGAGCTCCAGAATTCCTCTGTGGAGATGGGAGAACCTTCAAGAAGGATAACTATCTCTGCAGCACTCCACCAATCAATTATGGTAGAGTGGCCAGACGCAAGCCACTCCTCAGTGAAAGGCACATGACAGCCCTCTTGGAATTTGCCAAAAGGCACCTAAAGACTATGAGAAACAAGATACTCAAGTCTGATGAAACCAATATTGAACTCTTTTTCTTTGAATGTCCTTGAGTGGCCCAGCCAGAGCACGGACTTCAACCCAATCTAACATCTCTGGAGAGACCAGAAAATAGCTGTGCAGCGACACTCCTATCCAACCTGACAGAACTGGAGAAGATCTGCAGAGAAGATTCTGAGAAACTCACCAAATACAGGAGTGCCAAGCTTGTAGCGTCATACCCAAGAAGACTCAAGGCTGTAATCGCTGCCTAAGGTGCTTCAACAAAGAACTGAGTAAGAAACGGGGGGTATACAGAAGATATCCCTTTTGGTAAAATACCAAGTCCATATTATGGCAAGAACAGCTCAAATAAGTAAAGATAAATAACAGTCTATCATTACTATACGACATGAAGGTCAGTCAATACAGAACATTTCAAGAACTTTGAAAGTTTCTTCAAGTGCAGTCGCAAAAACCATCAAGGAATGGAAGACCCAGAGTTACCTCTGCTGCAGAGGATAAATTCATTAAGAGTTACCAGCCTCAGAAATTGCAGCCCAAATAAATGCTTCACAGAGTTCAAGTAACAGACACATCTCAACATCAACTGCTCAGAGGAGACTGTGTGAATCAGGCCTTTATGGTCAAATTGCTGCAAAGAAACCACTACTAAAGAACACCAATAAGAAGAAGAAGAGACTTGATTGGGCCAAGAAACACGGGCAATGGACATTAGACCGGTGGAAATTTGTCCTTTGGTCTGGAGTCCAAATCTGAGATTTTTGTTCCAACCGCCGTGGCTTTGTGAGTGTGAATGGATGATCTCCGCATGTGTATTTCCCACCGTAAAGCATAGAGGAGGAAGTGTTCTGGAGTGGGGGTGCTTTGCTGGTGACACAGTCAGCGATTTATTTAGAATTCAAGGCACACTTAACCAGCATGGCTACCACAGCATTCTGCAGCGATACGCCTTTTACATTTTAGTCATTTAGCAGACGCTCTTATCCAGAGCAACCTTTTTCTATTTTTTTATTTTACATTATTTGATTATTTTTTTTGGGGGGGGTAGATAGATGTGTAACTTCCATCAATGTAATTATCTGCATCACTTCCAATCCCCCATGTTTTATATATATATATATATATATATAAAAATATATATATATATATATATATATACACACATAAACACACACATACATACATACACATACATATCCTTTTAAAATATATATATATTCCCCTTTATTACTTTCCAACCCCACCACCCTTTCCCTACTTGGAGTAAACTAGTGAACAACAATGCTTAGGCCTCTACTTCCAGATTATACCTACTATCTACATTTTATGGACACAATAATTTACAATAATTATATTTAGTTAGATTTTTTCTCCGTAACTTCCTCTACTCTCAACCTCTCCGATTACTCCTAAACTATTTTGCAATCTATATGGGACGGCTGTCAATCCTTTGGTCCTTAAATGAAACTGATATACTTTTTTATTCATCACACTTTTCCTTAACCAATTATGTTATTTAATGCAAGGCCGACAGACAAGTTCCTTACTTTCTCCCCCTTCCACTTTCCTCTTCCATTTTTGCGGTAAGGCTGGAATTATTTGGTTGTAATTTTGGGTAGAGCAGACATTTCCATATATTTTTGTTAGCTGCATGTGTGCGACCAATGATATCATTTATGAAGATTATATATATATCTAATTTTTTTTTGGTCAAACACATTTTTTTGGGGGGTCAATTCGTATATTTGAGTTTAACCACAATATTTGTTGCATTATTGGTTCTGTCGTTGCTGGAGGATTAAATTGAAATTGCAACCAACTTGCTATGGCTTGTTTTAGAAATAGTGATATTTGGGAGATTATTTCCTTTTTAAATAACTGAAAGTGAGTGGTTGTAATCTGAATAAAGGGAAAAAGGCCATTCTTGAACATTGGGTGAGACAATCTTACTAATATGCTAGAGAACCAGTTCGGATTTAAGTATAACTTTTGTATAACTGAAGCTTTTAGTGATAGATCTAATGCTTTAATATTTAATAATTTCTGTCCTCCGAATTCATATTCATTATATAAATAGGCCCGTTTAATTTTGTCTGGCTTGCCGTTCCAAATAAAATTGAATCTTTTTTTCTCATATAATTTAAAAAACTGTTCGCTTGCGTAGGCAAGACCATAAGCAAATAGGTAAACTGGGATAATACTAAAGAGTTAATCAGGGTGATTTTTCCACAAATTGACAGGTATTTACCTTTCCATGGCAGCAAGATCTTATCTATTTTTGCTAACTTTCTATTAAAATGTATTGAAGTGAGATCATTTATTTCCTTTGGGATATGTATTCCGAGTATATCCAAATCACCATCAGACCATTTTATTGGTAAACTACATGGTACTGTAAAAATTGTATTTTTTAGTGATCCAATACGTAATACAGTGAGGGAAAAAAGTATTTGATCCCCTGCTGATTTTGTACGTTTGCCCACTGACAAAGAAATGATCAGTCTATAATGTTAATGGTACATTTATTTGAACAGTGAGAGACAGAATAACAACAAAAAAATCCAGAAACACGCATGTCAAAAATGTTATAAATTGATTTGCATTTTAATAAGGGAAATACGTATTTGACCCCCTCTCAATCAGAAAGATTTCTGGCTCCCAGGTGTCTTTTATACAGGTAACGACCTGAGATTAGGAGAACACTCTTAAAGGGAGTGCTCGTAATCTCAGATTGTTACCTGTATAAAAGACACCTGTCCACAGAAGCAATCAATCAATCAGATTCCAAACTCTCCACCATGGCCAAGACCAAAGAGCTCTCCAAGGATGTCAGGGACAAGATTGTAGACCTACACAAGGCTGGAATGGGCTACAAGACCATCGCCAAGCAGCTTGGTGA
Source organism: Coregonus clupeaformis (assembly GCF_020615455.1). Lineage (NCBI taxonomy): Eukaryota > Metazoa > Chordata > Actinopteri > Salmoniformes > Salmonidae > Coregonus > Coregonus clupeaformis. Next base: position 45,643,211 of record NC_059194.1, on the reverse strand, counting down.
GAAGGTGACAACAGTTGATGCGATTATTCGCACATGGAAGAAACACAAAATAACTGTCAATCTCCCTCGGCCTGGGGCTCCATGCAAGATCTCACCTCGTGGAGTTGCAATGATCATGAGAACGGTGAGGAATCAGCCCAGAACTACACGGGAGGATCTTGTCAATGATCTCAAGGCAGCTGGGACCATAGTCACCAAGAAAACAATTGGTAACACACTACACTGTGAAGGACTGAAATCCTGCAGCGCCCGCAAGGTCCCCCTGCTCAAGAAAGCACATATACAGGGCCATCTGAAGTTTGCCAATGAACATCTGAATGATTCAGAGGAGAACTGGGTGAAAGTGTTGTGGTCAGATGAGACCAAAATCGAGCTCTTTGGCATCAACTCAACTCGCCGTGTTTGGAGGAGGAGGAATGCTGCCTATGACCCCAAGAACACCATCCCCACCATCAAACATGGAGGTGGAAACATGCTTTGGGGGTGTTTTTCTGCTAAGGGGACAGGACAACTTCACTGCATCAAAGGGACGATGGATGGGGCCATGTACCGTCAAATCTTGGGTTAGAACCTCCTTCCCTCAGCCAGGGCATTGAAAATGGGTCGTGGATGAGTATTCCAGCATGACAATGACCCAAAACACATGGCCAAGGCAACAAAGGAGTGGCTCAAGAAGAAGCACATTAAGGTCCTGGAGTGTCTCCGGACCTTAATCCCATAGAAAATCTGTGGAGGGAGCTTAAGGTTCGAGTTGCCAAACGTCAGCCTCGAAACCTTAAAGACTTGGAGAAGATCTTCAAAGAAGAGTGGGACAAAATCCCTCCTGAGATGTGTGCAAACCTGGTGGCCATCTACAAGAAATGTCTGACCTCTGTGATTGCCAACAAGGGTTTTGCCACCAAGTACTAAGTCATATTTTGCAGAGGGGTCAAATACTTATTTCCCTTACTGTACAGTACATTTGTCATAATTTGGTTGTAATCCAGAGAGGTTAGAAAATGTATCTAGATCCTCTATGAGGCTGTGGAGGGATTCTAGTTGTGGATTTAAAAGAAAACATGAATCATCAGCGTACAATGACACCTTTGTTTTTAAACCCTGGATTTCTAATCCCCTGATATTATTGTTGGATCTGATTTTAATAGCTAACATCTCGATGGCCACAATAAATAGATATTCCGATAGTGGACAACCATGTTTCACTCCTCTTGACAGTTTAAATCTTTCTGAGAAATAGCCATTATTTACTATTTTACACCTAGGGTTACTATACATGATTTTGACACATTTTAGAAGAGATTCTCCAAAATGGAAATGCTCCAGGCATTTATATATAAACCTCAGTCTTACTTTATCAAATGTCTTTTCGAAGTCTGCTATGAATAGCAGGCCTGGTTTCCCAGATTTTCCATAGTGTTCTATTGTTTACAATACTTGCCTTATATTATCTCCAATGTATCTTCCATGTAAAAAAACCTGTCTGAATAGAATGAATAATATCCGACAATACCTTTTTTATTCTATGCGCTATACATTTTGCTAGAATTTTTGCATCACAACACTGAAGTGTAAGGGGCCTCCAATTTTTTTAATAGACTGGATCTTTATATTTTCCACTTGTATCCTGTTTCAGTAATAATGAGATCAGACCTTCTTCGTGAGTGTCAGATAATCTATCATTTACATAGGAGTGGTTAAAACATGCTAATAACGGTCCTCTTAGTATATCAAAAAAGGTTTGGTATACCTCAACTGGTATGCCATCCAACCCTGGAGTTTTCCCGGACTTAAAGTCTTTAATTGCATCCAGAAGTTCCTCCTCTGTAATTTCACCTTCACATGAGTATTTCTCTATTTCTGTTAATTTTACATTATCAATAGAAGAAAAAAAATCTCTACAATTAGCTTCAGTTAGAGAAGATGGGGGCGACTGAAATGAAAACATATGCTTAAAGTACTTTGTTTCCTCATTCAAAATATAATTTGGTGAATCATGGGTTACTCCGTCAATTGTAACCAGTTTCATTAAATTATTTTTGGTAGCATTCCTATGTTGAAGATTAAAAACGAACTTGGTGCATTTTTCCCCATATTCCATCCAGTTTGCTTTATTTTTATAATACATTACACTTGATCTTTCTTGAATAAGTTTCTCAATTTCTTTTTGTTTTTCCTTTAATTTATTCTGAGCCTCTATGTTACAGTTTTTATTGCCATCTATCTGTTCTGTTAGACTTTCTATTTCCTTTGTTAGTATAAACTCTTTTGACCTAAATTGCTTTTGTTTTCGAGATGAGTACTAAATTGCATGGCTTCTAAAGGCACATTTAAAGGTGTCCCATACAATAAGGGGATTTGCTGTACCAATGTGATGTCGGAAAAAGTCAGTTATAAATTCCTTTGTCCTAGTTAAAAATAAATTATCATCCAATAGGCTTTGATTAAATTTCCAATATCCTCGTCCACGTGGAAATTCAGTAAGAGTAATGTATATGCCAATTATAAGAAGGTCCGACCGCATTCTGTCCCCTATCAACACTTTTTAAACTTTTGGTGCCAACGAGAATGAGATAAGAAAATAGTCAAGACGACTAGCTTGATTGAGTCTCCGCCATGTGTATCTCACTAGATCAGGATATTTAAGCCTCCATATATCTACTAGTTCTAATGTATCCATGACATTCACAATTTCCTTAAGAGCATGTGGGTGATTGTTTGTGGTATGATTTCCTTTACAGTCCATTGAGCTATTTAAAACAGTATTATAACCCCCCCACCATATTAATATTGTCTTGATTTGCTTGCAGGGTTGATAATTTATTATATATATAATGTCAAAGAAGTGTGTATCATCATTATTTGGTCCGTAAAGGTTAATGAGCCATATCTGTTTATGGTCCAATAACATATTTAAAATAATCCATCAACCTTGCGTATCTATTCGGACAATTTGCACATTCGGATCGAAATTACTATTAATTGATATCGTCACCCCTTTTGAATTTCTTTGCCCATGGGAGAAGTATATTTCGCCTCCCCATTCCTTTTTCCACGCAACTTCATCTAGAAGTGTTGAATGAGTTTCCTGTAAACAATAGATATTATATTCCTTCTCTTTGAGCCATGTAAATATTGTTATTATTTTGTTATTATCAGCTAAGCCATTACAATTATTACTGGCTATACTTATTTCACCATACACCATAATGAGATACAAGTTTCAAGTCTATTTATCATTACATATGTTTGTAAATTTATCAATAAAAAATACCGTAATGATTGAGTGTCCATATACAGTGGGGAGAACAAGTATTTGATACACTGCCGATTTTGCAGGTTTTCCTACTTAAAAAGCATGTAGAGGTCTGTAATTTTTTTCATAGGTACACTTCAACTGTGAGAGACAGAATCTAAAACAAAAATCCAGAAAATCAAATTGTATGATTTTTAAGTAATTAATTTGCATTTTATTGCATGACATAAGTATTTGATCACCTACCAACCAGTAAGAATTCCGGCTCTCACAGACCTGTTAGTTTTTCTTTAAGAAGCCCTCCTGTTCTCCACTCATTACCTGTATTAACTCCACCTGTTTGAACTCGTTACCTGTATAAAAAACACCTGTCCACACACTCAATCAAACAGACTCCAACCTCTCCACAATGGCCAAGACCAGAGAGCTGTGTAAGGACATCAGGGATAAAATTGTAGACCTGCACAAGGCTGGGATGGGCTACAGGACAATAGGCAAGCAGCTTGGTGAGAAGGCAACAACTGTTGGCGCAATTATTAGAAAATGGAAGAAGTTCAAGATGACGGTCAATCACCCTCGGTCTGGGGCTCCATGCAAGATCTCACCTCGTGGGGCATCAATGATCATGAGGAAGGTGAGGGATCAGCCCAGAACTACACGGCAGGACGTGGTCAATGACCTGAAGAGAGCTGGGACCACAGTCTCAAAGAAAACCATTAGTAACACACTACGCCGTCATGGATTAAAATCCTGCAGCGCATGCAAGGTCCCCCTGCTCAAGCCAGTGCATGTCCAGGCCCGTCTGAAGTTTGCCAATGACCATCTGGATGATCCAGAGGAGGAATGGGAGAAGGTCATGTGGTCTGATGAGACAAAAATATAGCTTTTTGATCTAAACTCCACTCGCCGTAAGGATGAGTACAAGCCCAAGAACACCATCCCAACCGTGAAGCTTGGAGGTGGAAACATCATTCTTTGGGGATGCTTTTCTGCTAAGTGGACAGGACAACTGCACCGTATTGAGGGGAGGATGGATGGGGCCATGTATCTCGAGATCTTGGCCAACAACCCCCTTCCCTCAGTAAGAGCATTGAAGATGGGTCGTGGCTGGGTCTTCCAGCATGACAACGACCCGAAACACACAGCCAGGGCACCTAAGGAGTGGCTCCGTAAGAAGCATCTCAAGGTCCTGGAGTGGCCTAGCCAGTCTCCAGACCTGAACCCAATAGAAAATCTTTGGAGGGAGCTGAAAGTCTGTATTGCCCAGCGACAGCCCCGAAACCTGAAAGATCTGGAGAAGGTCTGTATGGAGGAGTGGGCCAAAATCCCTGCTGCAGTGAGTGTAAACCTGGTCAAGACCTACAGGAAACGTATGATCTCTGTAATTGCAAACAAAGGTTTCTGTACCAAATATTAAGTTCTGCTTTTCTGATGTATCAAATACTTATGTCATGCAATAAAATGCAAATTAATTACTTAAAAATCATAGTGTGATTTTCTGGATTTTTGTTTTAGATTCCGTCTCTCACAGTTGAAGTGTACCTATGATAAAAATCACAGACCTCTACATGCTTTGTAAGTAGGAAAACCTGCAAAATTGGCAGTGTATCAAATACTTGTTCTCCCCACTGTAGCTGTACCGTGATATTTGCATTGCTACTAAGTAACCCTTCAATTGTTCTCCACTAATTCCCCCTCTAAAGCCCCTCCCCATCCCAAGTTGAGCCGTCATCCCAGTGATCGGCATCCCACCCACGTCCCTCCGGATCCCTAGGGCCCCGAGAGGCCAGGACCCATCCATCGACAACAGGACACAGTGCCACCCACAAATCAGAAGCAGATTAACCGCCAAAAGCATTTTCAATGCTGTCACCTCTATATATATATATAACTATTTAAAAATATATATCTATTTAAATATCCTGCATATCTTATTTTCCATCATTATCAATTAATATACGTAACAATGTCGGCAGTTCATGCGCAGGATCTCAACATTCAACCCGGATTGCCATTGTATTACATTTAATTTATTGACAAGCAATTATTGTCCTAGCAAATAATTACCGCGGTCCATCCCATACCCCCCCAACATCCTCACCCCCCCCACAACAGATGTGGGACAAACACACACGCACATACTCACATACTCTAACTCCAGAGCGACTTACAGTTAGTGAGTGCATACATTTTTTTCATACTGGCCTCCCGTGGGAATTGAACCCACAACCCTGGCGTTGCAAGCGCCATGCTCTACCAACTGAGCTACACGGAACAATCCCATCTGGTTTGCGCTTAGTGGGACTATCATTTGTTTTTCAACAGGACAATGACCCAAAACAGACCTCCAGGCTGTGTAAGGGCTATTTGATCAAGGAGAGTGATGGAGTGCTGCATCAGATGACCTAGCCTCCACAATCACCCTACCTCAACCCAATTGAAATGGTTTGGGATGAGTTGGACCTCAGAGTGAAGGAAAAGCAGCCAACAAGTGCTCAGCATATGCCATACCAGGCGTGTGTGTGTGTAAAAGGTTTGTGTGAATGTATGTCTCACGACTTCCTCAGAGGCTGCCTCCTTTCCTTGTTCGGGCAGGCTTCGGCGTTCGTCGTCACCAGCCTTCTAGCTACTGCCGCTCCTCATCTCATCATTCCATTTGTTTTGTCATGTTTAATACACACACCTGGTTCATATCCCCTCATCAGTACCTGTATAAGTGTTCCCTCTGACCCCTTGTCTTTGTGTGTGATTGTTTATTGTGGAGGAGAGGGAACCTCGGTGGAGCTCCGTGTATTTTGTATCGCCGGGAATATTCCCCGTGTGCCTTGTATTTTCCAGTGCACCTGTTTTGCGCACTGGAGAGTTTTTACACATTACTGCGTAACTCTGTGGTTCAGAATAAATCCTGTTATTCTGTGATTTACCCTCCTGTGCCTGACTGCTTCAAAATCACCTTATCACAGAATCACACACCCGAATATGGAGTCAGCAGGAGAGGAGCAGCTGCCTGGAGTCATGGCACGGGTCCGGGAACATTTGACTATGCTAACCAGCTTGGGAGAAGCGATGGATCTTTCCGGACCAGCTGAGCGACCGGATCCAGCCACCCACACCCCAGCACCCAGGGGGATTCACATATCTCGACCACGGGATTTTGACGGGACAGCTGCCCTCTGCCAGGGATTCCTCCTACAGGGAAAGCGCTGGAGTGGGCCAACAACTATGGGGAGTTCGCTCGCCTCTTTCGGGCCGTCTTCGATCACCCGCCTGAAGAGACGGGTGAGCGGCTGGTCCACCTGAGGCAGGGGACGAGGACCGCGCAGGACTTCGCCCTGGAGTTTTTAACTCTAGCGGCTGGGTCTGGTTGGAACGAGCGGGCCCTCATCGACCACTTCCGGTGCCATCTACGAGAGGACGTCCGAAGGGAGGTAGCCTGCCGGGACACCATGTTGTCTTTCGATCAACTGGTGGACATGGCGCCCCCCACAACCCGGATCACGAGATGATGGAGCTGGGTGGAGCGGCGATCTGAGAGAGCGGAGGACGACACCGCCAATGTCACTCTTGTGGCACGGGAGGACATTCTGCTGCACGCTGTCGTCTGTGTTCTTTTGGGTTTGGAGGCGGCAGGCAGGGCACTCTCGCATCACCCCAGGTATCGAACACCCACACTCGTTCAGAGCCCTCTACTGCGCACTGTACCTTACACATCCACTTTCCTGATTACACGGTAGTTCCCCAGTGTAAGGCGCTGGTCGACTCAGACGCAGCTGGGAACTTTATGGAAAGGTCATTTGCACATAGTCTAGGCATTACATTGGTTCCCCTATCCGTTCCACTCCCCATCAGAGCACTTGACAATCGACCATTAGGGTCCGGGTTCGTTAGGGAAGTTACAGCACCAGTCACTATGGTTACGCAATAGACTCATCAAGAGCAAGTCATTTTTTAAAAATTATTGAGTCTCCTGATTTCCCTGTTGTGTTAGGTCTTCCCTGGTTAGCACTATACAACCAACTATACAATCTGTGATCGAGTCAATGCATGGGGCGCGCTTCTTCACAAAATTAGATCTCCGGAGTGCGTACAACCTGGTGCGTGTCCGAGAGGGGGACGAGTGGAAGACAGCATTCAGCACAACCACGGGGCATTCCGAATACCTGGTGATGACTTACGGTTTCATGAATGCTCCATCTGTCTTCCAGTCCTTTGTGAACGAGGTGTTTCGGGACATGTTTGGTCGCGGCGTAGTGGTCTACATCGATGACATTCTGGTGTATTCCACTACGCGCGCCGAGCATGTGTCCATGGTTCGCAAAGTGCTGGGCCGACTGTTGGAACATGACCTTTATACGAAGGCAGAAAACAGTCATTCTCCTTCCTCAGATATCGCAATACCACCTCAGGTGTGGAGATGGAGGGAGATCACATTTCAGGGGTGCATAATTGGCTAACTCCAACCACGATTAGGGAGATGCAGCGCTTTATTGGCTTTGCCAACTACTATCAGAGGTTTATCCGGGGCTTTGGTAAGGTCGCCGCTCCCATCACATCACTGTTGAAGGGTGGGCCGTCCCCGCTGGTCTGCTGAGGCTGACAGGGCCTTCAGTAACTTGAGGGTTCTGTTCACCTCAGCCCCGGTACGGCCCATCCCAATCCATCACTACCGTTGGTAGTGGAGGTGGATGCGTCCGAGGTAGGAATAGGCACTGTCCTATCTCAACACTCGGGCACGCCACCCAAGCTCCGCCCCTGAGCAGAACTACGACGTTGGTGATCAGGAGCTGTTGGCAGTTGTCCGAGCCCTGACCATGTGGAGGCACTAGCTCGAGGGGGCGAAACACCCTTTCCTCATCTGGACAGACCACCGTAACCTGGAGTACATCCGGGCAGCGAGGAGGCTGAACCCTCGCCAGGCCAGATGGGCCCTGTTCTTCACCTGGTTTGATTTTACCCTATCTTACATCCCGGGTACGAAGAACGTGAAGCAAGACGCACTGTCACGGCTGTACGACACAGAGGAGAGGCCCATAGACAACACCCCCATACTCCCGGCCTCCTGCTTTGTGGCGCCGGCAGTATGGGGATGTTCGCTGACATAGAGCGGGCGCTACGCACAGAGCCATCTCCAACTCAGTGTCCAGCTGGGCTGCAGTACGTGCCTTCTCTTGTCCGTGATCTATTGGGCACACACGTCCACCTCCTCTGGTCACCAAGGTATCGGTCATACAGTACGCTGCCTGACCGGAAAGTACTGGTAGCCTACCTTGGATAAGGAGGTGAGGGTGTATGTCTCCTCCTGCTCGGTGTGCGCCCAGAGTAAGGCACCTACAATGAGGGAAAAAAGTATTTGATCCCTGCAGATTTTGTACGTTTGCCCACTGACAAAGAAATGATCAGTCTATAATTTTAATGGTAGGTTTATTTGAACAGTGAGAGACAGAATAACAACAACAAAAAATCCAGAAAAACGCATGTCAAAAATGTTATAAATTGATTTGCATTTTAATGAGGGAAATAAGTATTTGACCCCCTCTCAATCAGAAAGATTTCTGGCTCCCAGATATAGAAAGCTTTGGAGTGCACCTTTAACGGTTGAATTAGTCAAGCTGAAGACGGAGTCACTTTATGCCCAAAACATTGAGACAACAATACCTGTACCATTTTCTATGTCAATGACGATGACATTCTTTCTTCTCGGTAACTTTCCCCCGATTAAGGATATCATCCACACTTCAAAAACTATTTCACATTGACTCACTTGAAGAAGTGTTGATGTTTTATTAAGCATAATATTGTCATTCACATTCAATTATGAATCTCATTAATTGATATTTATTGACTGTATTATTTAGTTATGTTTTTCATTTAGTAATTTTGCTATGCTGTCTAACTGAAAACTTTGTGGAACTGTTTTGTGTCACATATGAAGATGCTACTAAGCTAGCATATGGAATTGTTTTAAAATGGTAATACCATGGATCATTTAGCTATTTGATTTTGAATTTTAGGACCACTGTAGGTATGAATAAATATATGTAAAAGCCCATGCATTGAATAACACATGTATAAATGACAAAACACACAGTCAAAAGATAAATCATAAGGAATACGGTTTTGAAGTGTCTGTCCTATATCTAGGAGATACAGTACAAGAAAGCTCAGTAAAAAATATCTATTTTTGGACACATATTTAACCCCTTTTCTTTGTTGCCACAAAACTACCTCCATACTTCCATTCATTTCTTTAACCGGTACTAGGTTACTTTCAGATAAGTCCTGTGGGGTATGTAGATCAAAACGGAGAACATCATTGTGTTCGTGAGAGTCACATCTTTCCATAGTTGTTACGAACTGCCTCGTAGCCCGTAACAAAGAGTGAGACAACGCAGAGATAAAGAAATAACGAAAATATATGTATTAAATAAAGTAACTATATACAAGCAACAATGGTGTGTGTAGTCAGTAGTCAGTAGTATAAGTGAGTGGATGCGTGCATACAGTGCCTTGCAAAAGTATTCATCCCCCTTGGCGTTTTTCCTATTTTGTTGCATTACAACCTGTAATTTAAATGGATTTTTATTTGGATTTCATGTAAAGGACATGCACAAAATAGTCCAAATTGGTGAAGTGAAATTAAAAAAGTAACTTGTTTAAAAAATATATTAAAAAACAAATAACGGAAAAATGGTGCGTGCAAATATCAGAAACTTTGAACATCCCACGGAGCACCATTAAATCCATTATAAAAAATTTTGAAAGAATATGGCACCACAAGAGAGGGCCGCCCACCAAAACTCACGGACCAGGCAAGGAGGGCATTAATCAGAGAGGCAACCAAGAGACCAAATTTACATTTAGCAGACGCTCTTATCCAGAGCGACTTACAGGAGCAATTAGGGTTAAGTGCCTTGCTCAAGGGCACATCGACAGATTTTTCACCTAGTCGGCTCGGGGATTAGAACCAGCGACCTTTCGGTTACTGGCACTACGCTCTTAACCACTAAGCTACCTGCCTCCCTGCAAATTTAACCCTGAAGGAGCTGCAAAGCTCCACAGCGGAGATTGGAGTATCTGTCCATAGGCCACTTTAAGCCATACACTCCACAGAGCTGGGCTTTATGGAAGAGTGGCCAGAAAAAAAGAAAAAAATAAGCAAACACGTTTGGTGTTCGCCAAAAGGCATGTGGGAGACTCCCCAAACATATGGAAGAAGGTACTCTGGTCAGATGAGACTAAAATTGAGCTTTTTGGCCATCAAAGAAAATGCCTGACGCAAACCCAACACCTCTCATTACCCTGAGAACACTATCCCCACAGTGAAGCATGATGGTGGCAGCATCATGCTGTGGGGATGTTTTTCATAGGCAGGGACTGGGAAAGTGGTCAGAATTGAAGGAATGATGGATGGTGCTAAATATAGGGAAATTCTTGAGGAAAACCTGTTTCAGTCTTCCAGAGATTTGAGACTGGGACAGAGGTTCACCTTCCAGCAGGACAATGACCCTAAGCATACTGCTCAAGCAACACTTGAGTGGTTTAAGGGGAAACATTTAAATATCTTGGAATGGCCTAGTCAAACCCCAGACCTCAATCCAATTGAGAATATGTAGTATGACTTAAAGATTGCTGTACACCAGCGGAACCCATCCAACTTGAAGGAGCTGGAGCAGTTTTGCCTTGAAGAATGGGCAAAAATCCCAGTGGCTAGATGTGCCAATCTTATAGAGACATAGCCCAAGAGACTTCCAGCTGTAATTGCTGCAAAAGGTGTCTCTACAAAGTATTGACTTTGGGGGGTGAATAGTTATGCACCCTCAAGTTTTTAGTTTTTTTGTCTTATTTCTTGTTTGTTTCACAAGAAAAATATTTTGTATCTTCAAAGTGGTAGGCATGTTGTGCAAATCAATTTTTATTTTTATTTTTATTTTTTTATTTCACCTTTATTTAACCAGGTAAGCCAGTTGAGAACAAGTTCTCATTTACAACTGCGACCTGGCCAAGATAAAGCAAAGCAGTGCGATAAAAACAACACAGAGTTACAAACGCCCCACAAATCCATTTTAATTCCAGGTTGTAAGGCAACAAAATAGGAAAAATGCCAAGGGGGTGAATACTTTCGCAAGCCACTGTAGATGGTGATGATGAGGGGTGTTGAGTAGTGCCAAAATAAACTAACACAAAGAAGCCACAAAATGCCACAACAAAAAAACTACGGTGTGTCAGCGTGGAAAAGGTCTCCTCGATGTATGGGGGAAAGGTGTATTTATCCCCGGGACACACCCGAGCCCAGGTGTCTCCCATTTTGCTGACGATCGTCCCAGCTACGCCCACTGACATCCTATTAAGGAAAACAGAGAGAAAGAATTTGGCAGACAGTGGGAGGGTCATTACAGAGTGATCATATTAGTTAGTATTAGCCAAATCATTTGGACGCTACAGACGTTTTTCTGGATGTCTCATGGTCTGACAAACACCGCCGTAGCTCGGCCACCTTCCACTGCAGATGTGGAAGGCTGACATAAGCAGATGTGGTGGATTGAGATGCAGCCCACGCAAAAAAACAACAGATATCCCTAGATTAAATTGACAGATGGGGATTGATGGGGATTTTTCTATTATGTTACTTAGATTGATTCAAGGGTGCGTCAATAGACTCAGATTATTTCTAACCTCCCACTTAGGGTGACCACAGGCCCGCATTTTGGCCCTTTGTCCTGCCTCCCGCAACCAACCAATCATGTCCCATATTTCATCAACAAATTCAAACACCACTAATTTAGAAAAAAAGGTTGATTTGTCCCTTATTTCAGTCAGACATTCCAAGCTGTCTGGGCAATACATCTTCAGGTGGGGGAAGGATGAGGCGAGCTGCGAACGCGGGTGTGCGAGAGATACTCAGAGGCGGAGAGCCAAGTTATTGAAATCACACTGGCCCTTAAACTGTCCAATCACATTACATTAGGATGGAAATCAGCAGGCCCCCGTACACTGCAGGGAACAAACAGCAGCACATTGCACGCAACTAGCTAACCCACGTCAACATGAGGTTTGTGTGTGTGTATGTGTGTGTGTGTGTTTGTGTACGTTTGTGTGTGTGTGTGTGTGTGTGTGTATGTGTATACGTTTGTGTGTGTGTGAGCACGCGTGTGTGTGAGAATGCGTATGTGTGTGTGTGTATGTGAACATGTATGTCTGTGGATGAGTCTAAGTGCCTATGTGGGTCCATGTCTGTAATTAGATGAGGGGGGTCTTATGTATGTCTGCTGGTGTGTGTGTGTGTTTGTGTGTCTGTGTGTATGAATGAATGTTCACAAAGGATTGCCTGTGCAGAGCCCCTGGGGGACATTGTGCATAACACACACACACACAGCCCCGCCCCACCCCTGCAGTGTTTTCGAACCGCCTCCTGTGCAACAGGGGCAGTCATCTCCCCAGTGACAGTATGCCTGCAGATGTGTGTGCCGTTATGAATGAATACGAGTACAGAATGAAAATACGTGTGTGTGTGTAAAAAACAAGAATTAATGTTCCCAAGCGAATATGAAGGGAAGAAGCATATTGAATTAATGCAGTGTGCATGATGGAGAGGCATAAATGAACACGGAGAAGGAATATGAAGAAGTTAATTAGAGGTAGAGACTAAATCTATTGTATGAATGTGTGTGTGTGAGGGGAAAATAATGAATGAATGTGAATGAATGAGCAGGAAAGAGGTAGGATGAATGGATACTGGTAGCATTTTATTTCACAGTACACAGATAACAAGGTGTAAACGGTCAAATGGTAATTACAGCATTAACCTAATATTTACTTTGTTTTTTGGGGATTCATCAAAACAAGTACAAGCAGTCACCATTTGGTACAAGGTCGTTACCAACTGTGTTCAATTCCTTGGATCCTTATTACGGTGTAATTACACTGTACCAAGTATTGTAGTTAATTGTAATAAAAAACAGAAAGGAAAACGCTGCATGCTGCTGCTCATGCTCCCAGGTGATATTTATTTTCAACAACGTTTCAACACTTAGGTCTTCATCAGGCATCCATATCCCAGGTGGGTGTGGAAGGTCCTATTTATAGGGGCAGTACTCAGTGACATCACTTCCTGAAACAGGAGGTAAAAAATGGATAACATAGGTTCACAATATTAACATTCAGTGTATCAAAATATATGATCATATACAAGGAATGCAATCAATATTTACAGTACAATACATACAATATTCATACAATTTTCAATTAGGATTTATTTTTTAAACACAATTTGGACAACTATAAAAACGGTTTCAAGTCAAACTCCTCGTTAACGCCAAGAGGAGACAGTGTGTTGAGCCTGTGGTTCCAGAAAGATTCCCTTTGAAGAACTTTTGGAATTCCATGCTTATCTAAACTCTATGAATGAACACCTTCATTTCACCATTAACTATGACCTATCACAAATAGGTTTTGTTGATATGATGGTTATTAAGGACAAAACCTCCCTCTCTACAGATCTCTATTTTTTATTTTATTTTTATTTCACCTTTATTTAACCAGGTAAGCCAGTTGAGAACAAGTTCTCATTTACAACTGCGACCTGGCCAAGATAAAGCAAAGCAGTGCGATAAAAACAACAACACAGAGTTACATATGGGGTAAACAAAACATAAAGTCAAAAATACAACAGAAAATATATATACAGTGTGTGCAAATGTAGCAAGTTATGGAGGTAAGGCAATAAATAGGCCATAGTGCAAAATAATTACAATTTAGTATTAACACTGGAATGATAGATGTGCAAGAGATGATGTGCAAATAGAGATACTGGGGTGCAAATGAGCAAAATAAATAACAATATGGGGATGAGGTAGTTGGATGGGCTAAATTCAGATGGGCTGTGTACAGGTGCAGTGATCGGTAAGGTGCTCTGACAACTGATGCTTAAAGTTAGTGAGGGAGATAAGAGTCTCCAGCTTCAGAGATTTTTGCAATTCGTTCCAGTCATTGGCAGCAGAGAACTCGAAGGAATGGCGGCCAAAGGAGGTGCTGGCTTTGGGAATGACCAGTGAGATATACCTGCTGGAGCGCAGACTACGGGTGGGTGCTGCTATGGTGACCAATGAGCTAAGATAAGGCGGGGATTTGCCTAGCAGTGATTTATAGATGGCCTGGAGCCAGTGGGTTTGACGACGAACATGTAGTGAGGACCAGCCAACAAGAGCGTACAGGTCACAGTGGTGGGTAGCGTAAGGGGCTTTGGAGACAAAACGGATGGCACTGTGATAGACTACATCCAATTTGCTGAGTAGAGTGTTGGAGGCTATTTTGTAAATGACATCGCCGAAGTCAAGGATCGGTAGGATAGTCAGTTTTACGAGGGCATGTTTGGCAGCATGAGTGAAGGAGGCTTTGTTGCGAAATAGGAAGCCGATTCTAGATGTAACTTTGGATTGGAGATTCTTTATGTGAGTCTGGAAGGAGAGTTTACAGTCTAACCAGACACCTAGGTATTTGTAGTTGTCCACATACTCTAGGTCAGACCCGTCAAGAGTGGTGATTCTAGTCGGGTGGGCGGGTGCCAGCAGCGTTCGATTGAAAAGCATGCATTTAGTTTTACTAGTGTTTAAGAGCAGTTGGAGGCTACTGAAGGAGTGTTGTATGGCATTGAAGCTCGTTTGGAGGTTTGTTAACACAGTGTCCAATGAAGGGCCAGATGTATACAAAATGGTGTCGTCTGCGTAGAGGTGGATCTGAGAGTCACCAGCAGCAAGAGCGACATCATTGATATACACAGAGAAAAGAGTCGGCCCAAGAATTGAACCCTGTGGCACCCCCATAGAGACTGCCATAGGTCCAGACAACAGGCCCTCCGATTTGACACACTGAACTCTATCTGAGAAGTAGTTGGTGAACCAGGCGAGGCAGTCATTTGAGAAACCAAGGCTATTTAGTCTGCCAATAAGAATGCGGTGGTTGACAGAGTCGAAAGCCTTGGCCAGGTCGATGAAGACGGCTGCACAGTACTGTCTATTATCAATCGCGGTTATAATATCGTTTAGGACCTTGAGCGTGGCTGAAGTGCACCCATGACCAGCTCGGAAACCGGATTGCATAGCGGAGAAGGTACGGTGGTATTCGAAATGGTCGGTGATCTGTTTGTTAACTTGGCTTTCAAATACTTTCGAAAAGCAGGGCAGGATGGATATAGGTCTGTAGCAGTTTGGATCTAGAGTGTCACCCCCTTTGAAGAGGGGGATGACCGCGGCAGCTTTCCAATCTCTGGGGATCTCAGACGTTATGAAAGAGAGGTTGAACAGACTAGTAATAGGGGTTGCGACATTTTCGGCGGCTAGTTTTAGAAAGAAAGGGTCCAGATTGTCTAGCCCAGCTGATTTGTAGGGGTCCAGATTTTGCAGCTCTTTCAAAACGTCAGCTGTCTGAATTTGTGTGAAGGAGAAGCGGGGGGGGCATGGGCAAGTTTCAGCGGAGGGTGCAGAATTGGTGGCCGGGGTAGTGGTAGCCAGATGGAAAGCATGGCCAGCTGTAGCAAAATGCTTGTTGAAATTCTCGATTATTGTAGATTTATCGGTGGTGATAGTGTTTCCTAGCCTCAGTGCAGTGGGCAACTGGGAGGAAGTGCTCTTATTCTCCATGGACTTTACAGTGTCCCAAAACTTTTTGGAGTTTGTGCTACAGGATGCAAATTTCTGTTTGAAAAGTTTGCCTTTGCTTTCCTGACTGCTTGTGTATATTGGTTCCTAACTTCCCTGAAAAGTTGCATATCGCGGGGGCTATTTGATGCTAATGCAGTACGCCACAGGATGTTTTTGTGCTGGTCAAGGGCAGTCAAGTCTGAGGAGAACCAGGGGCTATATCGGTTCTTAGTTCTGTATTTTTGAATGGGGCATGTTTATTTAAGATTGAGAGGAAATTACTTTTAAGGAACAACCAGGCATCCTCTACTGACGGAATTAGATCTATATCCATCCAGGATACCTGGGCCAGGTCAATTAGGAAGGCCTGCTCGCTAAAGTGTTTTAGGGAGCGTTTGACAGTGATGAGGGGTGGTCGTTTGACCGCGGACCCGTTACGGGGCACGAGCAATAAGGCAGTGATCGCTGAGATCCTGGTTGAAGACAGCTGAGGTGTATTTAGAGGGTATGTTAGTCAGGATGATATCTATGAGGGTACCCATGTTTACGGATTTAGGGTTGTACCTGGTAGGTTTGTCGATAATTTGCGTGAGGTTGAGGGCATCTAGTTTGGATTGTAGGATGGCCGGGGTATTAAGCATATCCCAATTTAGGTCACCAAGCAGTACGAACTCTGAGGATAAATGACTAAAATGTAAATATATGTTGATTTGTTTAACACTTTTTGGGTTACTACATGATTCCATATGTGTTATTTCATAGTTTTGATGTCTTCACTATTATTCTACAATGTAGAAAATAGTAAAAATAAAGAAAAACCCTTGAATGAGTAGGTGTTCTAAAACATTTGACCGGTGGTGTATTTTGATACATTGAATGTTAATATTGTGAACCTATGTTATACATTTTTTACCTCCTGTTTCAGGAAGTGATGTCACTGAGTACTGCCCCTATACATAGGACCTTCCACCCCCACCTGGGATGTGGATGCCTGATGAAGACCTAAGGGTTGAATTGTTGTTATAAATATATATCACCTGGGAGCATGAGCAGCAGTGTGCAGCGTTTTCCTTTCTGTTTTTCATGAATTTGCCTACAACTCCAGCACCTGCGGAAAGTACCTGGATGTGCGTATGTTCTTCAGCTTTTGTAGTTAATTGTAATAAGTCATAGTTACACTGTAATAACAACATGTAACTGGTGGTAATTGCAGTCTGTAAATACAGAGGTGTAAGAATGAATGCTTGTTACCATGCTTGTTACAAATGGGCATGTTTCCACTAAATTCACCAATTTAGTGTTTCGTTTTTTCCCCAGCTGCATTCAATTCAGTGACAACTGTCACAAGGTTGTGGTCCTCTGTAGCTCAATTGGTAGAGCATGGCGCTTGTAACGCCAGGGTAGTGGGTTCGATCCCCGGGACCACCCATACGTAAAAATGTATGCGCACATGACTGTAAGTTGCTTTGCATAAAAGCGTCTGCTAAATGGCATTTTATTATTATATTATTATTATAAGGTTGTACTCGCTTATGGACAGATGAGCTGGTTGTCCCAGATTACAAAGGTTGGAGGCTCCATAGGCTCTAATTATCTATCCGTGAATGCACACTCTTCAAAATCTCCACTCAATGTTGATGCTAAAAATGTAGTTATAATTAATGTGTACATTACCCATTATGACAACCTGAAACTTGCCATCCAAGTGAGAGGATAAACCCACAAGTACACCATAAAGTGCATGTACTCTCTGCATAAGTACAATGTAATTACTAGGTGTTACAGGATTTAGCTAGTTCAAATGAAGTGTATGTTGAGGGGTACTTACTTGTAATTAATGTGTACTTATATAGTACATTTCCCATCCTGACAACCTGGCCCTCATTGTAAGGCTTCCGGAAGCACCATCCAAGTGGGAGGATAAAGACATTAGCGCACCACAGTCAGAATACATGTAATATCTGCATAAGTACAATGTAATTACTAAGTGTTTAGGATTTAGTTAGTTAAAGTGAAGTGTATCTTGAGGGGTACTAACTTGTAATTATTGTGTACCTACAAAGTACATTACCCATCCTGACAATCTGATAGTCAGCTTCTGAAAGTGCCATCCAAGTGAGAAAAATAAACACATTAATACACCACAGACTACTATCTGTAATATCTGCATAAGTACAAGCTAGTTTTAGCTATTTATGAGTAATTTCTATATAATTACTGCAAACAGAAGATGAGCTTCTACTTTAGTCAACTTTACAACAACATGTAAAAAGACCATACATTTCTTTTTTTTGGGGGGGTGGATCAGTTTAATATCGCAGATAGATTGTATCTTCTATCAATGTAATTGTCTGCATCACTTCCAATCCCCATGTTTTTTTATATATACTCCCCTTTATTACTTTTCAACCCCGCCATCCTTTCCCTACTTGGAGTAAATTAGTGAACAACAATGCCCAGGCCTCTACTTCCGGTCTATACTTACTATCTACACCTTATGGACACAGTTAATTTTACAATAATTCTATTATATATATATATATATTTTTTTTTTTTTTTGCTCCTGAACTTCTTCTACTCTCAACCTCTCCGATCATTTTCATGATGTCCATCCGGTTTGCTTCTATATGCCATATCTTTCTAACTGTGCTCTTTCCCAAAAGCTCCCAACATACAACCTATATACTTATTATGGACACAGTATGCTTACATTATTAGCTATCTTTGTTATTATTTGTTGTTACATTTGACCATACATTTCTTACACAATAATAATACTTTTTATTGTTAGCTTTGTAATTGTATTAATTAGATTAAACAAAGGTATAATCCTACTCAATAAAATAAAACATAACTATTATAGTGGTGATTTAAATATGTAGCCTATAGTAAGTAGCCTAGATAGCTCATTTAGAAAAGCGGGATTGTCTCTTTCTTTTTAATATTACAAGTAACGATGGAAATCGACAACTCTGTCTCTGTCTTCATCTGTTTCTTCTTGTAAGCATTTGTCCATCTTGGAGTCTGAGACCTTGTGGGAATCTGTGGTAGAGAAGAAGAATGTATGACAATTTACCATAGACACTACATTAACCTATACTAGTATCATCATCCTGATTTCTATAGTTTAGGCCTATAGCTAGGCCTAGCTAGCTAGCTAATTAGCTAGTTGTTGTGTTATCCAGCTACCAACAATAGGGCTTGCTAACACTACTAAGTTATCTAACATTAGTGTTTAGTGACATTGAAAAGGAACTAACGTTTCAGGGAAGATAAGACCATCGAACCAGTTAGCTTCCTAAAGTTAGTTAGTTAGCTAGCGAGTGGCGATCATAGCATAGCTATTTGCCAGCTTTAGGTAGCTACCTAGCTAGTCAAGGTTAGAAAACATGCTAGATAGTTAATACCCCAAAAACTCAACATATTGAATGGAAAGTATATTCTGTATGGTAGCTAACTAGCTAGCTAGATTATTGGTAGGCCAAACAAAAATATGGTTAGTTAGCTAGCCAACCAAATGCTACCCAGCAGAATTAATGTATCCATAAAAGCAAAACAAATTGCATGGAAAACGTACTTTCTCTCTCCTGCATTGACGTTTTTGTCTCATGTACAACACTTTATTTATTTTGCAGCAATCTCTCACGTCTGCATTGTGCACGCTGACCTTCTTCTTGACCCCTGTTCTTTGCACACTGTCACGTGACGTCAGTGTCGACATATGTGGGCACGTTCGAGGTCATAGTTATTTTGAGCGTGTTGCGCAAACATTTCAATCTACAGTGTATCAGTTGATTTAGACTCTGATTTCTCCAGGTTCTAGTTAATTTCCTGCATTGACTGATATTGTGTTGCAGTTCCTTTTCCACTCAAAACAAGATCAACTATACTTGAATTTATTCCCCAAAAGCCTTCAGAAATGGACCTCTCGGTCCATCTGTACACCTAGTGGGTCAGCCAGTCTGGCAGCTTTTGGAGAACCCCGCCGAGATCACACCCAAACTCAATAGCTACAGTACGTGGTGAGTAAATGGCTGGACAGAGCCATTTAAGAGCTGCTCATTGGCCTTGTCAGTGGGGACGCTTCTCCTCCCCCACCATCCCCCTCCCTCCTCCGCTGCTCCTCTGTTCAGTTAACATTCTTAATCATTATCTCCTGGACACATTAGCATGGTCCACGGGCCCCTCATTCTACTCCCGCTGACACTCATCAGCTGACACCAATCAGCTAATGACACCATCCCCTTCCCTCTTCCCACGCTGCTCTGTGGCATTGTGATTTCTATTTCCTTCTCACTGACTCAACAATGATATTAGTTAGGAAAGAATCCGACGGGGGCCAACATGTAGAGGGGAGCGTTGAATAATTAATGGGAGGGTTACCAAGCTACAGCTTTTTAAACGGCACAAGACACAATGGGGCAAACCCCCAAGGACACAATTGTTGGCTGTGGGTTTAACAATGAAATCAGTGTCGGCCACAGGGGACTCTGAGAGAGGCGGGGGACAGACAGCCGCAAATTAAATGATGAATGAAAATGATTATTGTTGACATCAGCAGGGGCGCAACTTTCCCAGGGGATGGGGGGACATGACCCCCCTCATTCTAAAATGGCATTTTTGTCCCCCCCCAGTTTTAGCATTGCACTGTGATACTAAAAGTGGCATCGTTGTGCTTTAGGACCATGTGTACGCCTCAGAGTGGTCGGGTAGGCTGTTTGGCGGTTACTGCCGGCAGGATTTAGGACCACACAGACACCACAGAGTGTGCGGTCAGGCTGTGTGAAGGCAAAGCTTCTGAAAGACATGGTGCTGCTGTCTGCAGCTGCTGTCTCTTTGTGTGTTGCGCTTTTTCTCAGAGTTGTAAAAGCAAATAGAGCAGAAACTAACTACTCTTTATTTGACTGATGTGGCTGGCAAGGTAACTGCTGTTTGACTTAACATAAAACATTTATTTATTCCCAGTACTGAACTAGTAGTATAACTGACATGTAACGTTACCTACAGTAATGTTTCATCCCCTCTCGACTTAAGTTCTGTCTGAAGAGAATGAACTAGCTAGCTAGTAGCTACCACAGCCAGTTCAGCTTTATCCTCTAGCTATCTATCAGTTAGCAATATCTAACAGCTGTTGTGTGTATGGAAATGTTTTGTAGACTTTTTGTCCCATTTCAACAGAAGGCAATTAACTTGGCTAGTTTTCGTCAGTTGATGTACCATTAGAGCTACCCACTAATAGTAGCTAGCTAGCTCACTAACTTTAGCTATTATTTTTGCCTCAATCACACTAGACCTGAATCAAACGATGAAACTAGCTTCCCTAGCTAACTCCCTACTTTTCACACTGAGACGGTATAAACAGCTCTACAGGCTACGCTGTCATGGTGCACAGTCAGTACACAACACTATGCTCATCATGTCTTAGCAGGATCAGATGGTGACAGGTGCCCAGAAGGGTCAGACAGCCAGGGAAGACCAGTCTACGGAGCTTAGGTTAATTTTGCAGTATATTATAACAATCAGTGAATGGATACAACATTCCATCTTGAGTTGATGAGTAGGCTGATGAGTTGATGAGTAGGCTACAATCTGGGAATAATGGTCATTTCAATTATTGAACCATTGATTCTATTCTTGGATAATATAATGTATAAATGTACACCAAGGTAATTATTTGTCATGCCTCATCTGAGCAAGTTCAGATGGTGACAGGGGTCTCTGCAGGGTCAGGCAACCAGGGAAGAACAGTCTGTGACGGTGCTGAGGTTAACTTTTGCAGATACAACACTTTATTCTCTCAGTGATGCAAAGCCAGAAGCTTCAAAGATTGAAACTATTTTAAGGCAGTCTGACAAACCTCAAGTTGATTTCCAAACTTTACTAAAGGTTAATAGAGGCTTTTCCCGATGACACTAAACAATTGAATCATCGGGCGTTTCAGGCTTACGTTGCCAACTTCCCTTGCTTGGCTAATTGTTTGGACCAACGCAAAGATGGCCATGGTGATTACCCCAAGGGCATAATGCGAGGGTAAGTGGAGGAGGGTGTGTCTTTTACATGTTTGAAACGCAGCCAGAGTCTGACTAATAGCTGTGTTGTCTTCTCTTCCCTAGCAGTTGAAACTCAAACGTTGAAAAACAACCTAGCTTGTGAACAAAACAATGTAAATAGCCAAGAAACACAAGGACAAAGTCTCACTTCAGTAGAATTTCGTTTCAAGTAAATTAGACCAACTGTTATGCCTGTGCACAGTGCTTCTAAAAACAAATATTTCACTCAGCTGTTCACGTGCACTGCACACAGCCCCTAGCCAGGCATTGTTGCAGCTCGAGATAGGATAGGCTATATGATTTGTAGTTCTTTGACTTTGTGCGATTAATTTACCAGCTATGAAACAAAACGGTACTGCAGCATTTACTTTCCTATAAATATGATCATACTTGAGTATGTTTATGCACAAATGTAAGTGAAATGTTCGCACTGTGGAGCCCTGACCACCCTCCAACATGGCTGGTGAAATGGACATCTTACCAGCCAATGACAAAATCTACCCGCATTTGTCAGGTGGCAGGTGTTAATTTTAGGCCCTGTATTTGTATTATAGTCATTTAGTCCTACAGTTCTCATTGTCAGTGGACATGTGTTTATTTTTTTTATTTTTTATTTTTATTTTTATTTTTTTATTTTTTTCGGGGGGATGGATCAGCTTAATATTGCAGATAGATTGTATCTTCTATCAATGTAATTGTCTGCATCACTTCCAATCCCCCATGTTTTTTTTTATTTTTTATATATATATTCCCCTTTATTACTTTTCAACCCCACCATCCTTTCCCTAATTGGAGTAAACTAGTGAACAACAATGCCTAGGCCTCTACTTCCAGCTTATACATACTATATACATTTTATGGACACAGTCCATTTTACAATAATTCTATTTTGTTTGTTTTAACTCCTGAACTTCCTCTACCCTCAACCTCTCCGATCATTTTCATGATGTCCATCCGGTTTGCTTCTAAATGCCATATCTTTCTAACTGTGCTCTTTCCCAAAAGCTCCCAACATACAACCTATATACTTATTATGGACACAGTATGCTTACATTATTAGCTATCTTTGTTATTATTTGTTGTTATTTGTTATTAGTCCCATCCTTCAACTCTATTCAATACCTCCCATCTATCTCTTAACACCATCCATATAGGATTTCTATTTGCCATATATATTTCAACCATACTGTGATGTTTTACAAAAGTTCTGAACCTTTCTATTCTCATTGTGTCACGGTTTACTATGCCAGAACCCAGAAGCAGACAAGGACAAGGTACGTTGAGAGAAAGGTGAGTGTTTATTTAGTAGATTCCGAGTGAGGCTGAATAATCCAGGGAACAGAGCGGGTGGCGTGGATGGGTTGTTGAGGGTGCAGTGGTTGGTCCGGTACTGGCTCGGCAGCCGCCGACCATCAGGCAGAGGTTGGGTGAAGGTTCCGGGTGAGAGACTGCAGACAGAACAAAAACGGAGGTCAGAACACAGCAAGTAACAAGGTGCAAAACAACAAAACTAACTAATGGCTCAGAGGCTGACACGCTGACAAACATACTGTTCATAGCTAACGATCCGGCAGGAACTGGATGTTAGGCCAGAGCCTAAGAAGGGTGATGATCAGGACCAGGTGTGCAGATTGCTGATGGGATGCAGGTGCGGAAAACAAGAGCGCTCCCCGGAGCGTTCCCGAACCCTCGGGAAACTGGAGATTACGAACCGGAACACTAGTCACCAGACAGGACCCGACTCAGACAGCCGGGATCGTTACAGTACCCCCTCCGGCGAGACGCCACCGGGCGGACTCCCGGAGCGCCAGGATGGAGGCGGTAGAAGTCACTGATGAGGTCCGCATCTAGGACCTGTCGCCGCGGAATCCAACTCCTCTCTTCAGGGCCATACCCCTCCCAGTCCACGAGATACTGGAAACCCCGGCCCCGCCGTCTGGAATCCATGATGCGACGCACCGTGTAGGCAGGACCACCTCCGATCATTCGAGGAGGAGGAGGAGGAGGCGGAGGAGGCAACAGAGGACTGAGGAAGACAGGCTTGAGGCAGGAGACATGAAAGGTGGGATGGACTCTGAGCGTCCTCGGTAGTTTGAGTCGAACTGCCACTGGATTGATCACCTTCTCCACCACAAACGGACCAATGAACTTGGTAACAACTTCCTAGACTCAGTCCGTAACGGAAGATCCCGTGTGGCCAACCAAACCCTATCTCCGATGGTATAGGTGGGAGCGGGGATCCGGCGACGATTCGCCTGGAGCTGATACCGGTCCGAAACTCTAAGGAGTGCCTTTCTGGCCCGATGCCAGGTCCGGTGGCATGCAGAATATGGGCCTGAACAGAAGGCACTGAGAGCTCCTTCTCCTGAGAAGGAAACAGGGAGGTTGGTAGCCATACAGGCACTGGAAGGAGACATCCCAGTGGCAGATGTAGGAAGAGTATTGTGGGCATACTCAACCCAAGGCAACTGAGAGACCCAGGAGGTGGGGTTGGAAGAGACCAGACAGCGTAGCGTGGATTCCATCTTCTGGTTGGCTCTCTCCGCCTGACCATTGGATTGGGGGTGAAAACCAGATGTGAGACTGACTGTAGCTCAATGGCCAAGCAGAAGGACTTCCAGACAGCAGAGGTAAACTGAGGGCCACGGTCGGAAACGATATCACTGGGCAAACCGTGGACCCTGAAAACCTCCCTAACCAAGATCTCGGACGTCTCCGAGGCAGAGGGAAGCTTGGCATAGGCACAAAGTGGGCGAACTTGCTGAATCTGTCCACGATAGTCAGAACGACCGTGTTCCCCTCAGAAGCGGGCAACCTAGTGACGAAGTCCAGGGCCAGATGCGACCATGGTCGCCGGGGGAATAGGAAGGGGGGTGAAGTAGTCCAGAGCTGGGCCGATTGGTACTCTTATTCTGCGCACACACTGGACAGGCAGCAACAAAACCCCGAGTATCCTCGGCCATGGCAGGCCACCAAAAACGTCTGCGAAGAAACGCCATTGTCCGAGCCACGCCAGGGTGACAAGCCATCTTGCTGGCGTGGGACCATTGAGGACAGCAGGACGAACCGACTCAGGCACAAACAACCCGACCGGGTGGACCGTTACCGGGACCGGGCTGAGTCGAAGGGCCGCCAGCACCTCCTCCTCAATCTTCCACATAACTGCTCCCACCGACGCAGTTCCGGGGGAGGATTGTCTCGGTCTTGGACCCACTCTCCTCCGTCTTGGAGAACATCCGGGACAAGGCGTCCGCCTTGCCGTTCTTAGATCCAGGTCGGAACGTCAGGGCAAACTTGAATCGTCCGAAAACAACGCCCACCTGGCCTGACCGGGAGTTGAGACGTTTAGCCGATTGCACGTAAGCAAGATTCTTGTGGTCAGTCCAGACAATAAACGGTTGCTCCGCCCCCTCCAACCAGTGGCGCCACTCCTCCAAGGCAAGTTTCACCGCAGAAGCTCCCGGTTACCCACATCGTAATTCCTCTCCGCAGGCGAAAGGCGACGAGTAGTAGGCGCAGGGATGGAGTTTACTGTCCGTGGAGCATCGCTGCGACAGGATGGCGCCAACTCCCACATCAGACGCGTCCACTTCAACGACGAACTGACGGGCCGTGTCCGGTTGAGAGAGAATCGGTGCGTTGGTGAATCGCCTCTTCAAATCCAGAAGCTCGATCCGCCTCCGGATTCCACTTGAAGGTCCTGATACTGGAAGTCAAGGCAGTTAACGGACGCGGCCACAGCGGCTGTAATCCCGGATGAATCTGCGGTAGAAATTCGCAAACCCCAAAAATCTCTGGAGCTGCAATCTCGTACCGGGCTGGGCCCATTCCAGAACCGCTCTAACCTTCTCCTGGTCCATCCTAATCTCTCCCCTGGAGATGATGTACCCGAGAAAGGATGTCGTGTGGGCGTGAAACTCGCACTTCTCGGCCTTCACGAACAGGCGATTCTCCAACAATCGCTGCAGAACCTGCCGGACATGCTGGACGTGGTCGGAAGGTTCCTTCGAGAAGATCAGAATGTCATCCTGGTAAACAAACACAAAGAGACCGATCATATCTCTCAGGACGTCGTTCACCATACTCTGGAATACCGCTGGAGCATTGGTCAGTCCAAACGGCATCACCTGATACTCGAAGTGACCCATCGGTGTATTGAAACCCGTCAACCACTTCGTCCCCCTCTCTGATCCGGACCAGGTGATACGCATTGCGTAGGTCTAGCTTGGTGAACACCGTAGCACCCTGTAAGGAGTCGAAGGCAGAACTCATCAAGGGCAGGGGATACTTGTTCTTGACCGTGATGTCATTCAACCCCCCGATAATCAATACACGGTCGAAGAGAGCCATCCTTCTTACCCACAAAGAAGAATCCTGCCCCCAGGGTGATGACGAGGGACGAACGAGACCAGCAGCTAGGGACTCCTTGATGTAGGTCTCCAACGCTCACGTTCAGGTCGGGAGATACTGTATAACCTTCCCTTGGGGTAGACAGCTCCAGGGACCAGGTTGATGGCACAATCATATGGTCGGTGGGGAGGGAGTGACAGAGCCTTCTGCTTACTGAAAACTTCCCCCAAATGCGTGATATGTCTCGGGGAACCAGGGACAAATCTGGGGGTTTAGCCTCAATCACCTGACTGGGAACCGAATGGGGGCAGGCAGTCTTGAGACAGTTAGCATGACAATCAAGGCTCCAACTCGTTACCTTGCCCGTCACCCAATCGAGCGTGGGATTGTGTTCCTTCAGCCAGGGGTATCCAAGGACCAGAGGAACATGGGAAGACGGCAGAATGAAGAATGAAATCATCTCAGAATGATTCCCCGACAACCGCATCTTAACCGGTTCAGTCCTCATCGTGATACGTGCCAGACTACTGCCGTTCAGAGTGGTCGGCTTCAATGGCTTCCGGCAATTGCTCCTTGGAAAGCCCCAGCTGTTCCACCAACTCGGCATCAAGAAAGCTTCCATCGGCACCTGAATCGATAAAAGCGTTAGCGCTAAGCTCTGATTCCTGTTCACAAGGGGTAGCCGGGAAACGGGTCTGACAGAGGTACTGAGAGGTTGAAACTGGCTCGCTAAAAGTCCTCTCAACTTTAGCGAGCCGGGCAGTTTGACGACCGCCCGGGAACAAGTGGAGATGTAATGTCCCGAGCTACCACAGTAGAGGCAGCAGTTGGTCTTACGTCTATGTTGACGCTCCTCCTTGGTTAACCCGAGTGCCGCCCCACTTGCATGGGTTCAGAATCGGGAGAGAGGTCCTCTCCACTAATCCATTGTGGTGGAGAATGATCGGACGATGTTCTGGTCCACCAGCCGACCCGACTGGGAACTGAGAAGCTGATCGATTGGACGGACCCCATTGCTTCTCCCTCCTTCGCTCTCGGACTCGATTATCCACCCCGAATAGACAAGGCTACCAAGCTGTCCAGGTCACTAGGCTCGGATAGGAGATCAACTCATCCTTGAGCTGCTCCGACAGACCCTGGTAAAGGCCGCTTGCAGCGACTCCTCGTTCCACCCACTCTCCACAGCCAACGTCTTGAACTCGATCACGAAGTTGGCCACGCTCGAGTTCCTTGGCGGGCGAAAACAGGCGCCTAGCTGCGTCCCTCCCTCGGACGGAATGGTCGAAGAGCTTCCTCATCTCGGCCGTGAACCCCTGGTATGAAGCCATGCAGGGATCCTGTCGTTCCCAAACGGCTGAAGCCCACTCCAGCGCTCGACCACGCAGCAACTCAATCACAAAGGCTATCCTAGCCTTGTCTGTGGCATAAGAGTAGGGCTGTAGATCGAACACTAATCCACACTGCATAAGGAAGGAACGGCATCTTCCCAGCTCCCCCTCATATTTATCCGGCGTCGGAACCTTGGGCTCACGGATGGACACAGCTTCAGAAGCGGCAGGCGAGATGGGTGAAACCGGTAGTGGATCCTCCACCGGACACTTACGTTGGTTCTGGACCTCCGTCAGACCGGTAGAAAGGTTCGAACTGACAACGCGATCTCCTGCAGTACCGTGCTATGATGGCCCAACATCTTCTCCTGCTGGGTAATAGCATGGCGAAGCGGAGTCCAGGTCCGCTGGGTTCATTACTGGCGGATCGTTCTGTCACGGTTTACTATGCCAGAACCCAGAAGCAGACAAGGACAAGGTACGTTGAGAGAAAGGTGAGTGTTTATTTAGTAGATTCCGAGTGAGGCTGAATAATCCAGGGAACAGAGCGGGTGGCGTGGATGGGTTGTTGAGGGTGCAGTGGTTGGTCCGGTACTGGCTCGGCAGCCGCCGACCATCAGGCAGAGGTTGGGTGAAGGTTCGGGTGAGAGACTGCAGACAGAACAAAAACGGAGGTCAGAACACAGCAAGTAACAAGGT
The DNA here is from genome assembly GCF_020615455.1 of Coregonus clupeaformis. NCBI lineage: Eukaryota > Metazoa > Chordata > Actinopteri > Salmoniformes > Salmonidae > Coregonus > Coregonus clupeaformis. The sequence continues at coordinate 45,614,896 of NC_059194.1, read as the reverse complement.
GCAAAACAACAAAACTAACTAATGGCTCAGAGGCTGACACGCTGACAAACATACTGTTCATAGCTAACGATCCGGCAGGAACTGGATGTTAGGCCAGAGCCTAAGAAGGGTGATGATCAGGACCAGGTGTGCAGATTGCTGATGGGATGCAGGTGCGGAAAACAAGAGCGCTCCCCGGAGCGTTCCCGAACCCTCGGGAAACTGGAGATTACGAACCGGAACACTAGTCACCAGACAGGACCCGACTCAGACAGCCGGGATCGTTACACATTGCTTCTACAGATTGTGAATTAAAAATAAACATTTTTGCTAAAAGTATTATTATATTATTGATTGATTGACTATGACTTTTCAGATCACCCAGTAATGCTATCTGCAAGGTTAGTTCCAGGTAAATATTGCAATCCTTTAGCCATTCCTGGACCTGTGTCCAAAAACAAGCTACAAATGGACAGAACCAAAACAAATGATCTAATGATTCTATCTCTTCACAGCAAATCTGCAGAGCTGGGAAGATTGTATCCCCCATATAAATAACATTCTATTGGTAGCAAGAATTTTATATAATAATTTAAATTGAAAGATTCTAATTTTTGAATCCGGTGTCGTTTTGCGTGTCAGTTCATAAACACTATGCCATGGGATCGGTACGTCAAAGATCTCTTCCCAACTATTTTGCAATCTATATGGGACTGCTGTCAATCCTTTGGTCCTTAAGTGAAACTGATATACTTTTTTTATTTATCACAGTTTTCCTTAACCAATTATGTTCTTTAATGCAAGGCCGACAGACAAGTTCCTTACTTTCTCCCCTTCAACTTTCCTCTTCCACTTTTGCGGTAAGGCTGCAATTATTTGGTTGAAATTTTGGGTAGAGCAGACATTTCCATATGTTTTTGTTAGCTGCATGTGCGACATAACTCCGACCAGTCCTACCAATGATATCATTTACGAAGATTATACCTTTTTTAAACATTCTGTCAAAAAATAAAGGTTTTTTGTCAATTAGTATATTTGAATTTAACCACAATATTTGTTGCATTATTTGTTCTGTCGTTTCTGGAGGATTAAATTGAAATTGCAACCAACTTTCTATGGCTTGTTTTAGAAATAGTGACATTTGGGAGATTATTTCCTTTTCAAATAACTGAAAGTGAGAGGTTGTAATCTGAATAGTGGGTGAGACAATCTTACTAATTTGCTTGAGAACCAGTTCGGATTTAAGTATAACTTTTGGATGACTGAAGATTTTAGTGATAGGTCTAATGCTTTAATATTTAATAATTTCTGTCCTCCGAATTCATATTCATTATATAAATATGCTCTTTTAATTTTGTCTGGCTTGCCGTTCAAATAAAATTGAATATTTTTTCTCATATAATTTAAAAACTGTTTGCTAGGCGTAGGCAAGACCATAAGCAAATAGGTAAACTGGGATAATACTAAAGAGCTTTGGACATGTGTTTTGCAGAACTCACAACCTACGTTACACTTGTGAGAAACAAGTTTTTGTTAATTTAATTCCATTTATGAGTTTTGTCAATTTATTCATCGTGTTTAGTTTGAAACGCTCCTGTCAATGTTGAGTAAGGATGCACACCTGGTTATGCATATAGAATTAGGACTACTCTACATGGCCTGCGGGCAAGTGTACAGTCGTGGTCAAAAGTTTTGAGAATGACACAAGTATTGGTCTTCACAAAGTTTGCTGCTTCAGTGTTTTTAAATATTTTTGTCAGATGTTACTATGGTATACTGAAGTAGAATTACAAGCATTCCATAGGTGTCAAAGGCTTTTATTGACAATTACATTAAGTTTATGCAAAGAGTCAATATTTGCAGTGTTGACCCTTCTTTTTCAAGACCTCTGCAATCCGCCCTGGCATGCTGTCAATTAACTTCTGGGCCACATCCTGAATGATGGCAGCCCATTCTTGCATAATCAATGCTAGGAGTTTGTCAGAATATGTGGGTTTTTGTTTGTCCACCCGCCTCTTGAGGATTGACCACAAGTTCTCAATGGGATTAAGGTCTGTTTTCCTGGCCATGGACCCACTTAGTTATCACTTTTGCCTTATGGAAAGGTGCTCCATCATGCTGGAAAAGGCATTGTTCATCACCAAACTGTTCTTGGATGGTTGGGAGAAGTTGCTCTCGGAGGATGTGTTGGTACCATTCTTTATTCATGGCTGTGTTCTTAGGCAAAATTGTGAGTGAGCCCACTCCCTTGGCTGAGAAGCAACCCCACACATGAATGGTCTCAGGATGCTTTACTGTTGGCATGACACAGTACTGATGGGAGCGCTCACCTTGTATTCTCCGGACAAGCTTCTTTCCGGATGCCCCAAACAAGAAAATGACTTTACCCCAGTCCTCAGCAGTCCAATCCCTGTACCTTTTGCAGAATATCAGTCTGTCTCTGATGTTTTTCCTGGAGAAAAGTGGCTTCCTCGCTGCCCTTCTTGACACCAGGCCATCATCCTAAAGTCTTCGCCTCACTGTGCGTGCAGATGCACTCACACCTGCCTGCTGCCATTCCTGAGCAAGCTCTGCACTGGTGGTGCCCCGATCCCGCAGCTGAATCAACTTTAGGAGACGGTCCTGGCGCTTGCTGGACTTTCTTGGGCGCCCTGAAGCCTTCTTCACAACAATTGAACCTCTCTCCTTGAAGTTCTTGATGATCCGATAAATGGTTGATTTAGGTGCAATCTTACTAACACCAATATCCTTGCCTGTGAAGCCCTTTTTGTGCAAAGCAATGATGACGGCACGTGTTTCCTTGCAGGTAACCATGGTTAACAGAGGAAGAACATTGATTTCAAGCACCACCCTCCTTTTAAAGCTTCCAGTCTGTTATTCTAACTCAATCAGCATGACAGAGTGATCTCCAGCCTTGTCCTCGTCAACACTCTCACCTGTGTTAACAAGAGAATCACTGACATGATGTCAGCTGGTCCTTTTGTGGCAGGGCTGAAATGCAGTGGAAATGTTT